>NC_083318.1:44321064-44621064 GCF_963455315.2 Globicephala melas | reverse complement strand
AGAAGGAAGCTCTAGGACTTCCCTGGTGGCGCAGTGGTTAAGAATCCGCCTGCCAAGGCAGGGGACGTGGGTTTGAGCCCTGGTCCGGGAAGACCCCACATGCCACGGAGCAACAAAGCCTGTGCGCCATAACTACTGAGCCTGTGCTCTAGGGCCCACGTGCCACAGCTACTGAGCCCAAGTGTCATAATTACTGAAGCTTGCAGAGAGCCAGCTCTCTGCAACAAGAGAAGCCTCCGCGATGAGAAGCCCCTGCTCGCCGCAACTAAAGAAAGCCTGCGGGCAGCAACAAAGACCCAACACAGCCAAAAATAAAATAAATAAATAAATTTATTAAAAAAAAAAAAAAGAAAGCTCTACTGCTTTCTGCTCTCCCACTTATTGGCTTGGTGACATTGCTGGCATGTTACTAACCCCCATCTTGTGCCTCATTTTCCTCATCTGTAATGTGGGGATAATAGTACTGCCTCACAAACTCGTAAGCTCATCACTGAGTGCCCCAAAGTGATCATTAACATTGAAATCCAACTTAGTTCATATAACACAGCCAGAAGAGACAAGTTATAGCATCACTGGGTTTATAATAATATATAAGTAAACCAGAGCCACACCGGGGAGCACAAGAAGTTGGATTTATTGTTTCTGACAACTGCATAGCAACTTTTAGTTTGCTCATATTCCCAGCATCACAAATCTCAAATACAATTTTGCTCCTCAATTACAAACATATACTCTGAAAAGTGATTAGGTAGCTTTTAAAAAATCATCATTATTCATTTAAGAGAGAGTATCTTAAAAATCTTTGCCAAGCAAGGTATCAGCTTTACCTTTATAAATCTCTGCATAAAATGAAAAACAAATCAAGGCATACAAATTTCATTTTGTTCTATGTTTTTAAATACCATCCTTTGTTTCCCTTAAAAGATTTTGATCTATTCATTCAAAAGTATTCTGAAGCTCTACTGCCTGTTGAAGACAGAATGAAGGCATTTTAGAGCATCTGAACTAAGCACTGTCTTGACTGAACCGAAGCAGGAACTCAATCAGGGTCCTCGTGGGCCTCCCAGCCATGCCTTTGCGCAGATAAGGAACCTCATCTTTGTTGGTCATCACACCTGCTATGTCTAAATGCGCCCACTTAGGATGAGTCACGAATTCTTTCAGAAACGCTGCAGCCGTACATGCTCCTGCAGATCTGAAGGGGAAGACAATAATCAACATTTAACCCCATGTAAATGTGCACTGAACGTTCTATTAAGATCCTCCATTCCTGCTAAGTGGCTTCTATGGCCAGAGAGCAAAGTCAAGCTAATGAGACCTCTTAAGATGTTAACCCAGAAACCACTTTCAAGATTTTCAGACATAGCTTTAAGCATAAAGGATAAATTCTTTTTCCTACGGTAACGACCATATTTGCATCTCATTCCCTTACCATTTGCTTAAAATGACCTTTAGATTTGAAAACATGCAAGATTTTGAGAACCAGTTGGGAAATACCTTGAAAATAAAAGACAGAAATTAGTGCTTACAAGCACTACATCAAAAGAAAATTGGACAGCTAAACCTTTTGTGAAAGAGGATTAAACTGAAAATGGTCATTCTGGCAACCAATGATGACTGTAAAAATGTACTTTTATAGCTTATTTTACATACCTATATTTTCCAATGTTATTAACATCAGCAAGCTGGCAATCTACAACCTGTCTTGTGTAATGTTCAAAGAGAGGCATCCTCCAGACACGGTCCCCCGTTTCAATGCTGGCCTAAAGAGCAAATAGGTATGCTAGTTGGCGGAGGAGATGAAGCAGGTTCTGACCTGTTACTCTAAAACATGATGCAATACAACAGATTCCAGAATTATTTCAGTTAGTTAAAAGGTTTACTTAAGAATTATAAAAGAAGCCAGGAATGTTGTCAAACAGTCCCGCAAATCTGTAGGGCATCTGCTAAAATTGTCCAACTAATATTATGGGTCTCAGTTTAAATGAATAAGCTGGTAACCTGTAGCACAGACAGGCTTTGCTGGTTTGATTTGGCCAGATCTCCTAAGATAACGTGACCTCATTAATTCATGTAATCATTTACACATTCATTCATCCATCCATCCATCACCTACTGAACTGCTGAGCACCAAGGTGTTGGGGATATAAAGACACTTAATAACTGAGCCATCAAAGGGCCCACAGGCTAGTAGGAGAAACAGATAAAGGTTGTTTTAATACACTGTGGTCAAAGGTGAGAGCCAAAAGTGAAAAGTCAGGAAGCAGCAATATAAGCTGCTGTCTTGAGACTTGAGTAGTTATCAGAGGAACCCACCAAGGGTTGAAAGCAACTGCCTCCAGGAAAAGAGGCTGTAGGCTGTATAGACGCTGACTGTCATTTCAGTGTTTATGTACATATAACTTGAATTTTTTAAAGAAAATTAAATTAAAAAAAAAATCAAAACCAACAACAACGTTGTGGACGGTAGCGAGGGACACTGGACACTGGGTGCCTGGCACAGAAGAGAGGCCCCACAGCCTACCTGAAAGGAGACAAGGGGGCTGAGCTTCTCCCTGAGGCTGGGGACGGTAGAGGGGGGCTTCACAAATGGTGAGATGACAGAGGTGAAAGGGAAGCAGTTTAGGGTGGAAGGACAGTTTAGGACCTTAAACCACATCAAGAATGTATTCAGGGACATTTTGTATTTGTTTCTGCTGGCACATAGTAAGCTTGCATTAATTACTTGTTGAAAGAATGAGGTGCCAGATGGAGCTGTTTCATAGCCAAGCGGGATGCACAGGGGCTGGGCTGCAGGAGAGATGGGAGCTCAGCAGAGACGTGCCAGCTGAAGCCAGGGGAGTAGACGGGCTTTCCGGTGAGGACCATGCAGAGTCAGAACATGTGGCCCGGGACTGAAGGCAACCAAAGGGGCAGACAAAGGAAAAAGCTGGCCAAGGAGGCTGAAACAGAAGTCAGCGAGGAAGGAAACCAGAAAAGATTATCGTGGAAGCCAAGAGCAGGGTGTCACCAAGACGCCAGAGGTACACGCTGCCTCTGGACAAGCTAAAGGAGGCTAACAGAGTGGCGTCGCTGGGCAAAGCTGATGGCAGCGAGAGCGGGGGGGCGGGTGGTGGTGACGGGAAACTGTTTGGAAGAGGCTGCTGTGAAAGGGCTGGGAGGAGGCACAAAGCACAGCTGCAGAAATCGTCCTCACCACCCGCGAAGGGACAAGGGACGCGGGTGAGCCCTATCTACATGCTCCCCTACTTGACTCATGACCCGTATTCCTTAAAAAGCCATTCCTTCTTCTACAAAGCTGTCCTTGTAACCTTTTCTACATCAGGGATATTTTAAAGTTATTTTCACTTCATTCTGAAGCTGCTGGAGGAGAGGAGGAATATAGCATCATACCCATAATTTTGGAGCATTTATAGAAAACCACACTGAATCGAGTTTATTGAATTTTCATTTCAAAGGCAAATCTACAACATAAATATCACTTTAATGAAGAAATATAGCATTCTAAGGCTAGAGTAATTAAATCATCTCCATAATCTAGGTCTGTATGTGTTATTCTTACCTCAAATAGTTTGTTCCACAGCCAGGAAGAATTGGTAAAGACCCCAGTGGCACCAGACCCCAAAGCTATGTCCATGGCACCTGCAAGACACAGCCCTTCAGGTCAGCGTTCAGTCTCTTCCGGCGAGACAGGTTTCTCTGCTGCTATGCAGACCAAAACTTTAGCCATTACCCTATTTTAATGTCTCCCTCATTTTAGAAAATAGATGATGTTGGGAAATCCTTGCTGTATATATTTAATATCTTTCTAGTTTCTCAAGCTAGAATTCACCTTCAATTATTAAGGAAAATGAAAAAAAAGCAAACATCAAATATCACCAATAATCTCATCCCAGGGATAACCACCACATATTTTTAATATTTCTTTCCAGATTTCTTCTAAACTTAAAAAAGAAACATAATTAAGACCACACTGTACATGTCCAATAGGTGCTCTTCCTCTTATGCTTTAAACGTTTATTCTTTTATAAACAAATTCGTTGAAAGTATTCTTAATGACTTTAAAAGCCCACTGGGTAGAGGCACGGGCATACCTCGTCTTATTACACTTTGCTTTACTGCATTTTGCAGATACTGCATTTTTCACAAACTGAAGGTTTGTGGCAACCCTGTGTCAAGTAAGCCTATCAGAGCCATTTTTCCAACAGCATTTGCTTACTTCGTGTCTCTGTGTCACATTTTGGTAATTCATGCAATGTTTGATACTTTTTCATTATTTGTTATGGTGATCTGTGATCAGTCTTCTTTGATGTTACTACTGTGACTCGCAGAAGGCTTAAATGATGGTTAATTAGCATTTTTCAGCAATAAAGTATTTTTAAATTAAGGTATGTACATTGTGTTTTTAAACATAATGCTACTGCACGCATAACAGACTACAGTGTAGTGTAAACATAACGGTGACCCATATGTAAAAACCTGTGATTCCACATGACATGTGGGCAACTCTGTTTGGGTCCTTGTCCCTTGGGGTTTTGTTACTCTACCTCCCAATTCACTTCCCTTCACCATGACCGCTACCACCATCATCTACCACTGGACTATGGTAATACTTTAAAAAAACAAACAAACAAAAAAACCTTATTGTCAAAAACTTCAAATATACACAAAGCAAAGAGAATAATGTAATGGACATACAAGTAAGACCCATTAACCACCACAAACAATTATCAAGTCACAGGCAAACTTGTTTCACCTACACTCTCAGAACTGACAGATTATTCTGAAGCTAAACGCAGACACTCATCCTTAACAGACACACTTACACATCCACCGGAGTCAACAACCAAACACCGTTCACCAGCCCACCTGGCCTGCCAGCGTCTCCTCGGCCCTTCTCCCTTGCACTCAGCACGCTGCCGGCCAGGGACCCTTTCACAGGGCAAATGTGATCCCACAGTCTCCACTCTTAGCTTCCTGCTGCACTTGGCTCCAGACTAAATCCTGCAACACGCCAAGGCCAGTGGGGGACTGGTGCCTATCAGCACACAGGTCCCGAAAGTCCCCACCCAGCCATGCTCTGCTCCTCTCGGCCCCATTCACCGCTGCCCACCCCCCCCACACACACACCTCAAGAGGTGCCTTCGCTCTCCCCCCTCCACCCGCTAACGCCGCCTCCTTCAGATCCCAGCTCAAGCAGCACTTCTCAGACAAGATGCCTGACATCTCAGACCTGTCAAATCCCCAGATGCACCGGCTCTCACAGACTCCTTTTCTCACCGCTCCTCTGTGCTGGTCAGTGTGAGGATCTGCTGAATGCCCCGCCCCATGGGACGCAGGCCTCACCTCTGTCCTGACCCACCTCTGTATCCCCAGCCATCTGAAGGGATTAAACACAGGCCGACTGTGTCAACAATCATTCATGGCATCCCCTATATCCCAGATACTACGATGGTTGCTGGTTACTCACTGCCTATGGTCTGTCTATATGATTGCGGGGATACACACTCATTAATGCTTTACTTTTCAAGTTAGTGGCTTTTTCCATACTTATTCACTTGTCCTCAAAACATTCCTATCAGCCCTGTAAGAGTCTTGCATCAGTGTGTGAATTTCTCAAAGAGAAGATGAGCACTGACTGCAAACAAGAATGTGATGTGATATCCGCTCTTAAAGGAAGAGAAAATGGGAGACAAATATTTAATGTGATCCAACAGGGATCATGGCTCTAGAGATGATTTCATTACATACTTCAGAAAATAATCTATTTTCTACATAATTACAGAACTAGTACCACCACCAACTTCGGAATTACCATTATCGGGGGAATACCTTCCATTTTCTTTTACAAGGTACTTTTGAAGCTGTATACTGAGGTGCTAACTCATCAGTGTTACCAGAATTTCTCAGAGTATGGAAGGAACATCAAAGCTCCAAGGAAGGTGCTGATGTCACCACTCTCGTTCCATCCTAAATCACAGGCATTAAGAAAATGAGAGGTACCACGACTGAACGGCACGCCCTGAGCAGTCGCTGCTCCTACACTCTGCTACAGGCCTACCCTTCAAAGGTCAGTAACATCAGTCCAGTCTCTACCAACCAGGCACAACAACCCGTATCACCTTATTTAATTTTCACAGGCACCCCTCCTGCCAATGACGTGCTATTATACCCCTTTTACAGACGAGACAACTGAGACATTGTCAAAGTCACATGCTATTAAGAGGCAGGACAAATTATTTTCTCCTTCTAAAGACTACGTTCCTCCTCCTGCTATGAACTTGGGGTTGGAAACTGTTTCTCATCCTCCCCCTTTGAATCCCAGCTCCTGGAACTCAAGAAGGGGCTCAGTAAGTTATTTAGGGAACTAAAATGAGCCATCAACAGCCTTCAGCAAGGACAACGGCTGGGGTGATTTGAAGGCTCCCCCATCAGGTTGCCCTTAGTTACTTGGAACCAACTTTCCCACCTTCTCACACCCTCAGGCTTGGAAAAAAAAAGAGGGTGGAGGGCTGTGATTCCTCATTTACAGAAAGGGTGTACTATCACCCACCTCAGCACTGCCCCTCAAACACCAGCCCCAGAACCTCTGTTGTTCAGCTTAAAATGTTTGCTGAACTGAAAAGGGAGACAAAAGACCATAAAAATACTATAATGCCAGCTTGAAAAGAGGATTCTTAGCATATAAATCTGTGGACTATTGTTAGAAACACATAAAAGAGAAACATGAACTGACTTCTCTTAAAGTAAAGGCTCACGTGACCAGGGGAAGAATTAAAACCAAAGGATAAAAAATGATCTGAATTTTAATCTTAAAAAAGATGGAGACAGAATGAATTCCTAAAAAGAGAACTGTTGGATAAAAGATTATGAACACTGGGTTTCTGCAATAAGGCAATGCCCACTGTCGTCCCTTTAGGCATTTACTCCTACTCTACAGAGCAGGTGGTGTTGCCTGCCGCGTGCAGGCGCTGCATTAAAGAGGCTTTCCAGAAACTCCCTCCAGTCTTCACAACTCTGCGAGACGAACAGACTTGTCCCCAGGTACTGATGCTCGGGGGTGTCAGGGAATCAGCCCAAGGCTGGTGGACTAGGAAGCAGCATAGCTGGGAGCCACCCCTGGGTTGGCCTTAAAGCCAGCAAGCTTCACACAACACATTACATGGCCCCGCCTCTGCTACATGAGGACCTTGCCACCTCCATCCCCAGTGTTTTTATTTCTGTATAACCTCAAGTACAAAAGTTCAGAAAACACTTAGGGGGCATTAGATGCGTATGATTAATAAAAATAACTACTGATTTTGGAATTTATCACTAATCTTTTCAGACCTGTATCAAACAGCAATCGTAACAGAAAACATCGCTAGTATCATTCATAGACGTTGTCGCTGTGGATGGGCTGACCTGACCCACTTGTTCTTTCTTTACTTAAAGGTACAGCCTGGGATGTTTCAAAACAACAAGGCTAATATTCAAAGCAGTTTACAACTGCAGAACAATTCCTCTGGTGAAAGATATTTGAATGCAAATGGAGCGAGCCAGGTTTCAGCAAAATAATGCCCTGAGTACAATGTGTGCACTCGATGCCAACAAATGAGACCTTCTTCAAACAAACGCAGGAAAAGCACGTTGTCTGACCTGTCAAGGTGGCGGCATTGATGATGACCTTTGGGTTAAAAGTGTGTGCGTAGCAGAGCGCATCAGCCAGGATGAGTCTCCCCTCGGCATCAGTGTTATCCACCTGCAAACAGGAAGGTCAAAAGAAAAAAAAAGGGTAAGATGATACAAATAATGAACATAAAATCTACACACAGGTATGTTCAATTTAAAAGAAAACGCTGTTGTGATGTTTGTCATCGAGTATCAAAAACATACTACCATGAGAACGGGAATAGTATATTTACTCTGAAGAGCAAATGTAATTTAATAATCCCTGTATCAGAGCTGATAACCAAATGCTGATGACTTTGGAGGCTGAAATGAAGAGAAGTGTCTGGTTCACTTTACTATTAAGTTTATAACAGGAAGGGGAAAAAATATCAAGATTTCTGAAAACAAAAAGGCTAAAGAGTTTAGGAAAGATACATCGAAGCAGCAGCCTGGATCTCCAGACCGGAGAACTCTTGCAACTTCAGCAACTTCATATATATTATATCCTTTTCTTTTAAATAGAGGCTCAGTCGTTATGGGCAGTGTGTGTGTACATGCATACACGTGCCCAGCGGACGACCTGCTGCCACATCCCCCAGATGCAGCACCCATGAAGCAGAATGCGTTTTCCACTCGAATGAGTTGCTAAATGGAAAAAGTTATCACATCGAAGGTGAATCTAGAAAACAGCCTGCACTTTTACTGCTTTTCCCTGTTCTGCAGGGTTGGCTGCAAATTCGTGGTAATTTGTGTGTACAGCATTCAGGAAGTAGGAGGAAGAGTAAGGTAGGAAAAACAATCTTAAAGTTCCCATGAAGAAGTACTTTTGACTGTATGAAAAGCTACTCATAATAAAGGCACTGGCCTTCCCTACAGAGCCAGTGCTCTGCACCCGTTCAAGATGTGTTGATGTGGCTGTGCTGGGAGTCCTTCAGAAAGAGCAGAACTCAGAGGCTGTGTCTTCCACCTACAAACCTGTATGGTCTTCCCGTTTTTGGCTCTAACAACATCCCCAGGCTTGTTGGCCTTCCCGCTGGGCATATTTTCACAAAGAGGGGCCAAACCTGTCCAAAAAAGAATATATGAAGGAACATGGAGTGTGCTAGGTCCAAATACACCACCCATGGGACCTAGGTCATCAGCGGGCCCTCAATAGACGCCAGTCACAGACACCACTTCGACCAAGTGATCGAGTTTAGCAACACCAGTGACCCAGGTGACATTACGCGCACCAGCAACAGGAAATACACGTCATTCTCTCCAAAGAAGTCTAACCTGATTCTATTGTGAAGAAATAACCAAATAAATCCGAACTGTAGGACATGGCAAGATGACCTTGAACCTTTAAAAACTGCCAGTGTCATGAAAGAAAAAAAAGGGGGGGCAGGAATAGGCTCTAGATTAAAGAAAACTAAAGAGCCATGGTGACCACACGCAAGGGGTGATCCTTGAGTGGCTCCAAGATTTCAAATACAAATAGAAATAAATAAATGCGTGTGTGTATAGACACACATATAAAACAAACATTTTTTTGACAACTGGGCAGTTTGAATTTGGTTACTGTATCAATCCCTGGAAATGATAATGGTATTGTCATTACACAGAATGCCCTTGTTCTTAGGAGACACAAGCAGAAGTATTCAGGGGTGACGTGTCGTGATGTCTGAGACTCACTTTCAAACAGTTCAGCAAAAATGGAGGAGGAGAGGGAGGGGGCATGTCAGACAGACCCAGGCTGCAGTCCTCCCTTCCCATGCAGTGGAAGTGACACTGCTCAAGTCATTCGACCTCAGTCCCCGCTCCCAGCTCCCCCTGACACATGGCAAACCCCCAGCATTGTGTCTGGCATCCTGCACTACAAAAATCGCCTGCGTACTGAGCACTTTTTCTGTCCCAGGCATTTTCTGCATGTCGAGGCACTTAATCAGCCACAACCCTATGAGGTAATCGCTACCCTGACTACTGACTGAGCATTTTCCATTGGAGTTAACCGCAAACTTGACATTATGTGCCCCTGACTGCTAATCACTTTTTGCAGAAGTAAAACAAATCAATTCTAGTTACAGCCCACAACGCAGAATACATTTAACTCTGCCAGTTCAGACAAGACAACACCTATCTCAGCTAACCAAACATCTTCCACTTGATGAAAACCTATTTAAAAACCATTTCTTGATTCTTTTCAGATTAGAGGAAACCATGTTTGTTGTCTCCGTTCTACCATTTGACAGGATCCCAGAAGCTCTCCAAGACACCCTCCCTCTCCCGCGCACCTACGACGTTGATGGGCAGGTCGAGCTTGGCAGCAGACACGATGGCTGAACAGATAGTGGCGGCTCCTCCCATGTCAGCCCTCATGAGGTCCATGTTTGCCGCCGCCTTGATGGAGATGCCACCACTGGGGAGAAAAGGACAAGGTACCACGTTAATAGCAAAGAAGGGGGCCAGGACCATTTCCCTAAAAAGAACGCGTAAGCTGAGGGTAAACTACCACATACAAACGCCAAGAAATTTCCAAACTGGGAATCAATGATTTCAGCATTGAAGAAGATAATATTGTGGTTTTTATAAAAGACACAAAATAATTCCAGAAATACAGGTGGGTATGTGAGCTCATTTTATTTCTGTATGAATGAAATTTAAGCAGTGCCACTGGAAACATGACTACATCATGCAGTCAACATGGCTCAAATCCCATCTGAACTCCTGACACCTAGGTAGATTTGTCTTTTCAGCAAATTTTATGAATGGATCAACTTACTGAACCTGAACGTCACAAGCTGTTGGGGAAAGCTGACAAGCTCACAGAAGACCGGGAGGACCCCTTTCAACTCCTAGGAAGACACGAGAGAACTCGTTCTGACACCCCCAAGGTGTGCTGGATCCTGCAGACAGCAAAATACAACCCAGGCACGAGGAAGATGCTAGCCCAAAGCCTTGAGACGGTGCCCAAACACAAGAGCTGAGAAAGGTTTCAATTACCAAGAAACCCAAGCCACTGCCCCAAACAGACTTCCTGAACTAACTAGTGACTTTTCTGCTTCCGGTTTATGAGAATCCAGAGCCACTGGCTCTGCAGGCTGGGCAATGAGCCAGGGGTTTCTACTCTGAGTTCTAATTGGATTCTGCTGCTGACTTGCCTTGGTGAGAGAGTCAACTCCTTGCTCTGACATCTGCTCACCTTAGAAATCAGGTCCTAATTCTCATTCACCTCCAAAGCACTTGATATTTAAATCTATTTATTTATTTATTTATTTATTTATTTTTGGCTGCATTGGGTCTTTGTTGCTATGCGTGGGCTTTCTCTAGTTGCGGTGAGCAGGGGCTACTCTTCGTTGGTGCGCGGGCTTCTCATTGCGGTGGCTTCTCTTGTTGTGGAGCACGGGCTCTAGCAGTGTGGGTTTCAGTAGTTGTGGCTCGCGGGCTCTAGAGCGCAGGCTCAGTAGCTGTGACGCACGGGCTTAGTTGCTCCACGTCATGTGGGATCTTCCTGGACCAGGGCACGAACCCGCGTCCCCTGCATTGGCAGGCAGACTCTCAAGCACTGCGCCACCAGGGAAGCCCGGCAGGTGGATTCTTAACCACTGTGACACCAGGGAAGCCCTGCACTTGATATTTAGATGGCTGTCATTTACACCTAGAATTAAAGATTATCCACTGGCTCAGAATAAGAAAAGAAGTACACTCCTGGTCCAAGAAGTCCAGACATAACCCCATGGGGGCAAGGAGAGCAAGCTGGTGCATGAGGTTGTCCTTCTATCTACTTCTAGGCCACTTCTGCTCAGGGGGTTCCACTCTGTGTATAGGACTATCATTCTAAATAACCACTAGTCAAAGGTCAGCAGTTATCTCTGCTCACCTTTTAGATTCCCCTCCAATCCATCCATTTCTTTTCTCCTGCATCCATCCAAGTTGAGGCTACCACCATCAGTCATTCAGATGTTTCCCTGGCTCCTATATATATTCAGATGTCCCTATAGCAGTCTTACCCCTTCACTTCATTACCCATACAACTACCAAACTTTTACAAATAGATGAAAAAAACAAAACAAACAAAAGAACCTCAATGCTTTTTATAAGCATACACAAAAATTCAAAATGGATCACAGCCTTAAAAGCTAAAACCATAGACTTGTCAAAGAAAACACAGACTTGGCATAGGCAATAATTTCTTAAACAGGGCAAAAAAAGTATGAACTATAAAATTAAAAACTGATAATTATACCTCATTAAAATTAAAAACTGCTCTTCGAAAGGCACCACTTCAAAAAATGAAAAGGCAAGCCTCACAGTGGAAAAAAAAATATTTTCAACGCATCTGTCTGAAAAAATGACTTGTATCTAGAATATATTTTTTAAAAACTTATAACTCAGTAAGACAAACACTCCTATAATGAAGGGCAAAAGATCTGGACACTTCATGAAAGAAGATGTACCAATGGCTAATAAGCACATAAAAAATGCTAAACATCATTAGTCAGAGAAATGCAAAGTAAACCTCAAAGAAATACCACTACACACTCCCTGAGTGGCTAGAACTAGAAAGACGGACACCATAAAACGCTGGGGAGGATGGAGAACAACTAGAACCTTGTACACTGGTGGTGGGAATGCAAAATGGTATAAGAACCTTGGAAAACTTTGGTAGTTTCTTATAAAGTTAAACATGCAGTTATTACACAACTCAACTCTCCTTTCCTAGGTGTTTAACTAAGAGAAAGATAAACATATACGCACATAAAGGCTTCTAGATGATACTGGCTTTATTACTAATAACTCAAAACTGGAACAACCCAAATTTCCCTCAGCAATGACTGGATAAACAAATTTTGGTATTTCCATACAACAGAATATGACTCAGTGATATAAAGGAACAGATTACTGATATGACCACAACATGGTTAAATCTCAAAGATAATATGCGGAGAAAGAGGCCAGGCATAAAAGATTCCACATAAATGAATTTCTGGAAGAGGCAAAACCAATCTACAATAACAGAAAGATGACTGGTTGTCTGAGGTGGGGTAGGGGAGAGGACGACTGCAAAAGAGCATCCCCCCAAAATTCCCCAAGGGAGTTTTTGGGGTGTCAGGGAAATGTTCTGTTTTCATGACAGAGGTGGTTTGCTGCATGGGTGCACACGGTTGTTAAGCTCATTGAACTGAACACGTAATGGGTGGACTTTACTGTATGTGTAACTCTCACGTCATTCTTTCCCTCTGCTAGACACCCCTCAGTTACTTCCAACTGTTCAAAGTCCAAAATCTAACCAGGCCCAGAACAACCCAGCTTCTGCCTGTCTCTCCAGCTGTGCCTCGTCCCTTCCCCCAGTCACGTTCTGTCACGGCCACTCTGGCATGCTTTCAGTACCAGGAATTTCCCCTCTTCCTTCCCACCCGCAGCCTCCACCGGGCTGTTTCCCTGCCCTACTCCCCGCAGAACTAACTCCCTTATCCTTCACATCTTAAGCTAAAACTGTCATTCCTTCTAGGAAGCCTTCTCTAAACCCAGAAGACTAGGTCAGGCCTCCTTGCTTCATATTACCATAGCAAAAAATTCAAGTACAGATTTAAATGAACAATAAACTTCACCCTAAGCATAAATGTTTCAATTAAGGTATTAGCCCATGATAGTATAAAACCATCACAATTAGCAAGATGTTTAAAAACAACTTTCATTCTCTTATTTTTATCTGCTGTAGTGTTCTATTTATTTTTATTTTATTTTTTTGGTTGCATCACGCGGCTTATGGAATCTTGGTTCCCCAACCGGGGGTCGAACCCAGGCCCCAGCAGTGCAAGCGCCAAGTACTAACCGCTGGACCGCCAGGGAATTCCCTGCTGTAGTGTTTTATAATACACACTTTAATACAACAGTATATGCATGTGACATAAATTAATATGCGTATTTTGAGTGGTATGAGCTCGAATCTTTTACTGATGGGCTACCTAACGAAGATCGTTTGGAGACCAATGCTTTAAAGGAAAGAACGTGAACCAGTGGATGGAAAGCACAGGAGGCATTACAATCTGCTAGTACAAGGAAGACCAGCCTGGAGGCCAGATCTGCCCAGGACAGAGGCATCACAGTGCCTAGAAACACTCCTGTAAGGGTGGGATTCACTCACGTTTCAGATGGAGTTCCTGAATGGGTGCAAAAACATACTAGGGGACATCAAGATTTTATGATCTCTAGCAGCATTTTCCAAAGCAGTTTCTATGAACCTTGATTTCCATAGATAAACGTTCCCTTCAAAAGGAAATTAAGATGTCAACTATATTTATATTTCAATTAAAAAAAAAGGAAATTTAGAAAATGCTGTATTTTATACCCCCAAGAAGTCCTGTAGTTGAAACAAAACAAAATAAAAAACAATTTGTTTTATCTAACCTAGTTTTTTGATCAAGTAATCCTTTTCAAGTCTCACATTTAATTAGCAACCCAGAAGCTAGTATTCAGTAGCAAATGCTTTCCATGGGAAATACTGACTCAGATCATCTTTTCGAACTCAGCTTCTCCCTGGTTGAAATAACCAGAGACAGCTTCCAATTCTAAGGAACACTTATGGTTTAAGGAGATTAACGAAAGCTAGACTGGTCAGCAAAAAAAGTAATCTCAAGTAAGCAAAGGGAAGACAACATGATCTACTTGGAAAGCTGCCTCACCACTATCTACTTGGAAATCCTTAATATCCACACAGGAGAATCGAAGTGCATGATGGAAATATTTTAAGACATTTTAAACACACAGCTGAGTTTGACTTCCGTTCTATTAGTTATGGGGCTTTGAACAAATTATTTAACCTGAGTCATGGTTTCCTTACCTGAAGAATGTCTGCAATGCCTAGCTCCTAGGCGTAAGATCAGGGCTAATATATGTAAAATGCCTAGTAGAGCCTCTGACACACAGTAGGTGTTTTGTAAGTGGCAGCCTAATGTATTTAAAGTTACATATAAGATCTGACCAAACACCATGCTTCTGAACCAAATTACACACCAAATAATACAACGGCATACAAAGCATTCACCAAAATACAAAGCATGGATGCAGTAAAGAAGTACCTGTCAAAGGTAATCCCCTTCCCAACAAACACCAAGGGAGGTTCACTTGCATTGGGGCTGCCTTTGTAGTGAATTTCCAGGAAGACTGGAGGCTCTTCAGACCCTTTGGCCACACTGAGGAATGATCCCATTTCCTGTTCCTCAATCCAAGGCTTGGGTCTATAGAGCAGAAAAGGGAAAAAGTAAATACATGTTGCTATCTCCATTTCAATAACTTAGAATAACTCATCCGTGTGTAAAAAAGTATAACAGACAAGCTCTTAATACAGACACGTTAATGCTTCAATTATCACCTCCTATCTGCTTTCTGTATATTCTTGGGAGAGTCCCTTGATTCTGAGTCTGTTTCCTCATCTATAAAATGAGATCAATGACACCTCCATCAAAAGATTAGCTATAGAATTACTAAGAGAATTCATGTATGGTATTCAATACAACGTCAGGTAATAGTGCATAGTCAATAAACAATTATTACTTGATTTCTTTCCCCAAGCCACTCATGTATTTCTAAAGTTTTAATTTAAAGATGAAATTAGCAAGGCTCTGAGACCATAAAGGGTACTCAAAGATAGCTGAGGAGTCCACTGATTTATTTTTGGTACTTCTGAAAAAGACAAAGCAATAGCCAACCAACCAATCAACAAACAAAGAACCAACAAAACTACACTCCATTGATTAGACTGAACTACCATTTCTTTGCTTTTACAGAATTGCTGGAATTCCATCTTTTTAATGTTGTCACACTATTTCTCACAGTTTGAGATGTCTGATTGAAGTGGGAAAACTAGTTATTACTTAATAAACACGGGATCAATGGGGATAATTTAATGGGAATAGTCCTTAGTGCCAACCAGAAGACAGATGCCACATCGCTATTCCTCCTAGGCTGGAGGCCCAAAAGGGCTTTGTATTGCTTTCTGGCCACAGTAACTAGGCCAGGGGAGAAATCCTACCCTGCTACAGACAGACCAGAAACAACCTTATTCAAGGAACGCTCCTCCCGCACCTGCCTAGACACTTGTTGAAACTATTAATCTAGGACGTCATTGTAGAGAGAGGGCCACCCAACTTCAGAGGGAAAAGAATATAAAAATGGAAGGTATAACAATTTAAAAAAAAAACGCTTCAAAAGAAGCGAGGCCATATAATGTGGGCACTTTTATTCACAAACCCAGTACTTGATGTTTTATTAAAGTCCTGCCCTTCTGGAAGTACAGTCTGTATTTCTTTGATTTACACCCACCTACGCTAGAGCGTGTTTGACACAGCTGCCTCCGTTTAAGGGCTACATTCCGCCCGCCTGACCTGCCTCATCTCTGGCCGACTTCCCTTTGCTCCACCGCAAGCCATGCAGTTTCCCAAGGCCAATGCATAGGTACTCCTGCCCCGCCCTCCTGTCTGTTCACTTCTAAGCCACCTCCCTGACTCTGCTTAGGCACCACTTTTGTTGGCAAACCGTTTCGACTCTTCCACAATCCTCCCTGGCTCTCTGCCCCTGTAGCATCCCCTGCACAGCCATTTCCCTGCCTATTCCTTCCTGCAAGGTCCTCAGTTGTCTGAGGACAAGAACCATCGCCACGCACCTTTGTACGCTAAGTTCCCAGGCACACAGGAGGTGCCCTTACCGATAATGTGAGGCCACACAGCCACAGTCTGCTGACACAACATAGCTCTGGTGTCTCCCTAAATAAACCAAGGAAGAGTCTTTACCAAGACACCTTTGTAGAGACTAAACATTGCTACAGAATATATAGCAACCATTCCAGAAATTTTATCAAGCTCCAATACTACGTTTTCTATAGATTATACATTTCCTTCGCTCTATCTAGACCACAGGGGTTTTCCTGAAAACTGCGAACTCTACTCACAACTAAATAGTGAAGAATCCTTTTAAATGGAAGTGCCCTTGAGAAGCAACCTTGATAGTAAAGGATTCTTTAGGTAAAGCAAATATCTGTGGATTTACTTTAATCATAAATCCCCAAATACTCAGACTTGGTTTGCTTAAAGGGTTACGGGGAGCCTGGAGGGGCAGCCTTTTACATCCAACAGCCTGGCTGCTGACAACGAACCTGAGGACGGTCTGGGAACACCAGTTCTGGTTATTTGATCTAGCTAACGGAATCTACCAGGTAGAGATTCTCATTCTATGCCAAGGAGGGCATGCTCTGTTCTTCACTTACGTCAAAAAGAGAAAAGACAGAAAGGATTCACCAAAACAAAATACAATCTGCACACTCCTCAGAAAGGTTAAGAGTTAACCATTCAATGCAATAATTCAACTCCTAGGCATATGCCCAAGAGATAGGAAAACATACGTCCACATAAAACCTTATATACAAATGCTCACAACAGCATTATTCAGAGTCCAAAAGGTATAAACAACCCATATGTCCATGAACTGATGGCCAAGGGGGAGAGGGAAATGAGGAGTGACTGTTAATGGGTACAAGGTTCCTTTTACGGGGTAATGAAAATGATCTAAAATTAGCTGTGGTGGTGGTAGCACAACTCTGTGAATACACTAGAAATTACTGAATTGCGTACTTTACATGAGTGAATTGTACATTCCATGAATTATATTTCAATAGAGCTGCTACAAAACACACACACATGTGCAGTGTGCAGTCACAACACTCTCAAAAGCAAAGCAAGGTATGATGGGAGAGACCTCAAACTGAGCCCTTACCCCCACTTGTATGTGGCTGCTGGTGGGTGACCTCACCTCTCCAGTCTCAAGTTAATTCTCCGAAGAGCGAGAGAGCTGGATTTTAGGATCTCTGAGGCTCCGTCTGCCTCTAGCCATAAGAGTCTATGACAGAATCCTGAATTACCTGATGTGGACCTCTGTTTTACTACTAGCACTTCTGAGATTCTTCTCAATAATTTCCGCAAATTTGGTTGGCGTCATCTCATTGGCAGGCGTCTCCATCAGGTGGCGCGCCAGGTTCTGCCCAGAAGCGAAGAGGACTCCCCTTTGCCAGGCCTCCTGATCCCCACTGGCAAAAGCAAGCACAAGGTCATCGTCAGACAGCCTCTGCGGAACACTCCCCACAGCCCAGCTAGGAGGGCTCCTGCCGCAGACGACCAGTGAAACGTGATGCACACGGGGACCCCGATTTATTCTTTGGGATCTGATCCAGGGGGGGCAGCTGTTATGGTTTATGAAGTGTTGGAAAACACGACCCCCCCCCCAGAGCTGAGCTAGAGGAAACCTAGAATCCTCACCTCACCTGTTGGCCTGAGGGACCTCTGGAGCCCTCAATCTACCCCCCAAATCTGACGGCAGAGGCTTCCACAGAAAGGCCTCTTTTACACTCCTCCAGGGTGTGACTACAGAGCAAGCTCCCCTTGCTCAGTCCTGCCGGGGAACGGAAGGCCTCCCACCTTCTCCCTGCCTGGTTCGGGACCCTGAACTCCAACCCACCAGAGAGCAGGGCCGGCTTCAGGAGACAAAGGACGTGGGTGAGCTCTCCACGACCCTGGCTCTTCTCCTGCACGACAGGAATTGCCACGGCGCATGGACAGGCAGGACAACACTCATCACTTACGGAGTTCACCATGGGACACACCCTTGATGGGTTTTGTCTTGCGATCGATCGTAAAAGCCCCATGAAATCCGAGCCACAACTCTACTCAACCAATGAGGAAAATGAAGCAGAGAGAGACTTCAGTCACTTCACTGAGGTCACCCAGCCAGGAAGTGGGAGGCAGATTCAAAGCCAGGCTGACTGGTCGCAGGGCCCTCATTCTTACCCACTACATCACAGCTGCCAACCACCGGGAGGGACCCCCGCTGTCCTCCCAGCACCGTCTCCTGAGGGTCCCACACTGTCTGCTCCTGAACACAGAATAGGGCTGGAGTGTAGCTGGTGCTCAATAAATCTGCTCAAAGATGAGTCTCCCCACTAGACTAGGAGGGCAAGGGCCGGATCCCTGTGTCTGCGTATCTCTGGCGTTTAGTACAGGGCCCGCAGGCACTGGGTAGATGGAAATGATCTGCATCAAAACCTGCTGGGACCCGTCTGTCATCTTGTTCCCTCCCTCCTCAGGGAGCCAACCAGGTATGGTTTCCTAGGAACCAGCAAGCACGGAGGGGTCTAGAGAGTCAGGGGGGAAACACACACAGGACGAAAGCCAGGAGCAGAATGGAGGCACAGTCACCAAACTTCTAAAATGGCTAAGGCCATGGGAGAGCCACAGACAAGCTGCACGGCAGTGCCCAATGCTAAAAGGCAGGTAGCTCATGTCCAAAAGGCCCTGCCATCAGCACGCAGGGAATGGGCCTGGTCCTGGTTTTGTTCCATCACCTTCCATGGAGCTTCACTGACACGGCCACCTTCTTTTTCTGCTTCAGGTCGTCATACTCATAGAGCCCAAGCATCGCTCCTTCCGCAGCCGCCTGGGCGTCTCCGCAGGGGTCCACCTCCACGGACGAGATCTCCAGGTCCTGAACCTGTCTGCACCCCGCTTCACAGGGACAGAGGAACCAGAAAACCGGAGTCAGTCAGGGACACCTCTGAGGGCAGAAGGCAGAGGCCTGGGGTGGGGTCCTGAGAAAAACATCAGAACTGGAATTCAAATCCTGGCCCTGACACTTGACTTTTCTGAGCCTCCACTTCCCCTTCTGTAGAGTGAGGACGAGCACACACCTCACAGAGGGTGGGAGGACAGACTGATGGATAAAATGACTAGTCTAGCACCTCACAAAGCGGGCCCTCAAGAAGTGGCTGCTATCATTAGTATCACTTCTGAAACACTACGGTTTCCTGATGAAGCGTCCCAATCGCCGGGAGCTTGCCACATTAAAAATGACATAGAAGGGCTTCCCTAGGGTCACAGTGGTTGAGAGTCTGCCTGCCAATGCAGGGGACACGGGTTCGTGCCCCGGTCTGGGAAGATCCCACATGCTGCAGAGCAGCTGGGCCCGTGCGTCCGGAGCCTGTGCTCCGCAACGGGAGAGGCCACAACAGTGAGAGGCCCGCGTACCGCAAAAAAAAAAAAAAATGACATAGAAGTGATAACACTGAAATTACACCCAAGGAACTGAGCAAAGTCCATTATTAATACAGCATTTATTAAGATCAGGTCAGCAAAATCTCCCTAATAAAAGTTATGAAATAATCTCCGAACATGAACTTTGAAAGTACATTTAACAAGCAAATATGATTTCAAAGCATCTTTAACCAGTCTCCGTGGTGACGGCCTTGTCCTGCCGGTCAGCTCTGAAGAGACCCAATGGCACCTACCTCAACTTTTGAACTGTCCACGTGACGAAACTGGGACAGGCTTGCACCTCTGGTAACTAGTGATACAAGCATCCTGCCCTTGGCATCCATTTTCTCTGATTTGTAAATATGATGACTCCACGTGATTTAAAATTTGAGCAACGGACTTCCCTGGTGGCACAGTGGTTAAGAATCTGCCTGCCAATGCAGGGGACATGGGTTCCAGTCCTGGTCCAGGAAGATCCCACATGCCGCGGAGCAACTAAGCCCGTGCGCCACAACTGAGCCTGCGCTCTAGAGCCTGCGAGCTACAACTACTGAAGCCCACATGCCCTAGAGCCCGTGCTCCACAAGAGAAGCCAGCGCAGTGAGAAGCTGCGCACCACAACGAAGAGTAGCCCCCACTCGCCACAACTAGAGAAAGCCTGTGCGCAGCAACGAAGACCCAACACAGCCAAAAATAAATTAAAAATAAATAAATAAATAAAAATAATAAAATAAAATAAAATTTGGGCAACATGAGGGCTGCATTCCAAAAAAGGAAAAAAATCACCCACCAGGACTTTCTGGCAAAACAGAGCTCTAAGGCCGATACTGCAAGAGGGAACAAGTGGTCCTGAAACCCCCAGACACAAGCTAAAGAAATATAAAAATAAAATTCCACAAGCTAACCTTCTGTATCTAAAGTAAAGCCAAGCATCTTAGGTAAGGGAAACTGAATATCTGTTCAGAGTTATTTGTGTGAACGTGAGGGGATGGTGATGGAAAGAGGGGAGACATAATTTGACCGAGTGATCCTTAGGAATCTTTACCAACATTAAAATTCAAAAGTTAAAGAACCTGCTGCAGCGGCCCTGATGTTCTCCTTGCCTCCGTGCCAGTTTTCCTGGTCGTCGACTCCGGCTGTCCTTTTGCCGAGGCCAACCACCACCACGCTGGGGAAGTCCTGTTCCAAAAGATACATGAAATCAGCTGCTTTACGTCTTTAAAGCATCCACTTCCAGCACGAAATGGCACAGGAGCTTGCACACAACCCCCTAAAGCGCTGCACGGGACAAAACCCTCCACGAAGTTTGCTTGTTTTATTTTTGTAAGCCCTGTTATCTTGGTTAAATTTTATAACTGTGTTGCAAAGGGAGAGCGAGGATAATCCTGCAAATAACTCTGCTGTGTAAGACAGGGCCACTGAACCAAGAAAGCCTGCAGACTGAGGAATACAAGAGATGCAGTACTTTTTGACAACAACTCGCCTCTTTACAATGTTAACCAATACTTGCGGCTTAATCCTGGGATAAAACGAACACATAATCCGATACAAAATTTTCTGCCTGACTGGTCAGCCACAGTACTTGGCACATACAGGTGCTAACTCAGGGTTTGCCACATAAACCTTATTTTCACCTCATACCTCATGCAGACCATAAAAGGTTCGGGTTTTGCCTGCCTTCAGGGGTGGTCCAGATCTGCAACAAGAAGAAACAGTTGTTTTAAAAATTATAGTTTGCTCTGCTCCATTAAAAAGTGACATAAACAAACCTTTAGCATTATTACAGTATGCTCTGATGCTTCTGCAAATTTGCTACACTTATGTTTTTATCAAATACAGAATTCTCTCAGGCCAGATTTCTCAGATGCAGCACTTCTAATTCTATCTCAAAAACTTCCAGATTAGATTTAATGCCAACTACAGAAAGCGATGCCGTGGATGGGTAATGGAGGGGAGAGCTGAGCACTGGATGGAGGCTGACCTCAATCTTAAACCTCATAAAAGACGCAAGATACCAACCTAAGTGGCTGACTTGACGGCAGTGTGTTCAACCTGCAGGTTTTTTGTGATTTATCTACAGATGGGATACCGGGCAATTTAAAAACAAAGCAGGTGGCAACGCACAATTACAGCCGGAGGACCGGATGCCCTGGTACCTCGCAGTCAGGAAGGCCAGGCTGTTCTGTACTCGTACAGGTTAGCTTTGGTGTTAATGAACTAATCAAGGCAGTGAAAGAGCTGCCTACTGGTGAAGGACTGGTATAAATTGACAGGCGATGCAAATTCTGTCATTCAATAATTAGACAATTACTCTAATTATTAGACTACACCTATCAGATGCTAATAGGCTATCTGTAATCCAAATAATATACAGTTGCAGTGGCCTATGCTGTCACCTCTGTGTCTGTTAAATGTGGCCGGCAGCTCAGAAGGACTTGGAAACCCCAATGCTTCCCTACCTTCCCCAGACCCTGGCTAATCCAAGAGTGGTTAGAATCTCAGGCCCCACCCAGATTTACTGAACTGGAATGTGCATTCTAACTACACCCCCAGGCGATTCACATGTCATTTAAGATCTGAGAAGCCCTTGAAACTCAACGCTTGCAGCCTCCTCAGCCTATTCTGAACCAGCCCAGGCTGTTCCCCACAAGTGAAGGGGAGTTAAAGAGGTAGAGAGATGGAAGGTGGGAAGGGGGTGGGGAGAAACAAACCGGAGCCAGGAGGGTGGGCTGAGGAAATATGGTACTTTCCAGATCCTTCTGGGTCAGCCTCTCACAGAAGTCTGTGGTTTGGTTGAAGCGGCCTGACTTCCCAGAACTGTGGACCCACCCAATACTGAACCTGAAGTACCAATGTGCATTCCACAGACACATACTTCCACTGAGAAGATCCCAGCCAGTGTATTTCCATGCATTTTCATCCACTAATAATAAAGCACAGAAAAGATATTCTCTTTCACTTTCAGGGCATTTTAAAAACTGGAACCCACAGATGAATACTTACATGTTCAAGATTTCTCTCAGCTTTCCAGACACCAATTTATTAAAATTCTCTCCTGCGCTTGTAAACTGGGGCACATCATCTTCTTTTTCTTTGCTATAGACTCCTAAAACAAGGCCCTGAAAACAAGAGAAAAGGTGAATACAATTAGAGTAGATCCCTGAGAGGGACTCAAGGGTTCCCAAATTCCAGAAAGGGCTAATCATTTCAACAAAACCGTGTCCCCCTCAAGGACAGAAGAACAAGTCCAAAACAGCAGCAGGTGCTGGGCAGTCAGCTACAATCACATACTGCCTAAATGTTTCAAACTCCTGCCGATGCAAGAGCGCAATTACTACCTGTCCTGGTCTTGATGGTCCCTCCCAAGAGCTTTCACAACATTGAGGGCTTCCTTCACTTTCAAATAAAGAAGAGCAGAAAGGTGCTTTAAGAAAACAATTCCATTGTAATGAAGTCAGATCTGGAAGGGGTTCAGAACATGCCACCCCAAAATATGCCACTCTGGCATATTGATTACTTTGAGGTGCAGGCAGCTGAGAAAAAGCAGATGCAGGAAGGGCTCTCTGACCGCCCACCCCCCCCCTTCCTATCTAAAAGCTGGTCATAAAATTTCCCATGAGAACGTTTCTCTCCCTGTACCAGGAAGAGAACATTCTTGTCACCATAGACTGGGAGTCAACACCAAACAAACCTACTAAAATAACCCTTATCCTCCCTTTGTTTCCCCCATATATTTCCCTGTCTCTCAACTTAATGCCCCCAGGCTCCTTTGCCTTATCACATCCCCACAATTTCCCCATCTCTGTTTAAAAAGGTATATAAGCTTTCGGGCCTATAGGCTTCTTCGAGTCTTCATTTCCCTGTTGAAGATTCCCATGTACACATAAAAATATGAAATAAAACTTGTATGCCTTTCTCCTGTTAATCTGTTTTACGTCCATTTCATTCTTAGGTGCAGCCCTAGAACCTTGGAGAGTAGAAGTAAGTTCTTCCTCCCCTACAAGCTTCAAATGCAAATCTGCAATACTCATTCCAATAAAGTCAATGGCTGTACTTGCCAATACTAACACGTACTCTGGCCAACTCATAGGCTGGAAGAAAGGAAAAGGATGCACCTTCACCGGGAGGGTCGGGCCAGAGCATTCTGTCCAGCACTTAGCGGCTTACCCTTTCATCTCCTTAAGCTCCAGGCCCCAAACATGTGAAATAAGGAAGTAAACCTAGGAATCACTATTTGCCTTTGCACAGCAATTTATGACTTTAAAAATGTGTTCTGACTTAGGGCACCTCTGTGAGGTGGAAAGAAAAGTAGTCTTCTTCGCATCTGATGGATAAGGAAACTGAAACCTGATTTGACATACTAGCCCGTGTGCAACAGAACTGGTCAAGAACCCGGATGCCTTCCCTCAGGTCCTCTGTCCTTTCTACAGAATCACACTGGTACTTAGACCAAATCATGTCCTGTCCTTTCCATCAAAGAAAACTAGGCTTCCTCGGGGTTGGTAACCTTCCCAGGTTCTAACTTACCCAGACTGCCCACTGTCTGGGATTCCAGGGAACCAAGTAGGGAACTGATCAGACAGAACACGGATGTTACCTGAGTAGGATCCATTTCCATAGTGTTGAACAGACTAGGGGACAAGCTTCTGGTCCCTCGGCCATCTGTGATTCAGGGAGAGGCCTGAGCTCAAGCCCCATCTAGAACACTCCTAGCCAGGCACAGTCTTTCTGGTCCTCAAGCGTGACTCCCACACATGTGCTCCTTCCGCCAAGCCGTTCCCCTTTTCCAGATCCCCCGCGACCGAACAGTGACCCTCTTCACAATGTTTTGGAGCTCAGTTAGATGGAGGAGGCGCCTCTTCTGCAGGACACTTCTAATCTCACGAACAGATGGGTCTCCCTGCAAAGCCCTTTTCCCTAGAGAGACATTTTTCTCTAGAAACCCTTCTAGTCAGTTTACTCCGAGAGCCTGTGTCTTCCTGGCCTTTAACTTCAGCGGGGGAGGGAGGTCTTGGTGTGGAAGCCGGGGCCAGTGATTGGCCGACTCTGGGACCCTAGAGGGCATTTCACCTCACCAAACTTGGGCATCCTCCTAGCTAAGGTGGGAACAATCCTGGCGCCGTCCTTCCCTGGGTTACTGCGAGGACTAAACAAAATAATGAAATACGGGCACGGCACAGAGTGGGAGCTCAGGAAACGGGAGCTACGGCTATCATTCCCTCGCGCGCAGAGTTCGGGTCCTAGCACTTTCAAGCAAGAGAAGGAAGAGCGCATCCTCGGCACTAGCCGGCTGGAGAATACTGGGGGGGTCTGCAGCCCCGCGCAGCCCGCTGCCAACGCCGAGCTCCGCAAAGACACGAAACGTTTCTTTCTAGCCAATGTCTGTAACTCGGCTCAGAAGCCCGGAACAACGCGGCCCTGACCTGACCCGAAGTCCCCGTGGCCCGCGGGCAAGACTCGCGGCGGCCCCGGAGCGAGCCGCGGCCTCTCACCTTCGTCATGTCTGCGGCGGCTGGACCGGGTCCCCAGAAATGCTTCACGCTCAGATGTCGGACGGCGAGTCTCGTGGCAGCCGGAAGAGGCAGCAAGAACATCTTTTCGGCTCGGCCCCCCCGCACCGCCCTCCACCGAGCACGTGGCGTAAGGAGGGCGAGTGCGCGCCTGGGAGCCCAGCTTTCCGGGTTGGGGGGGTGGGTAAGGGGGGGTAGGTGGGCGGAGGGCGCGCGCCTAGGGGGCGGGGAAGGTGCCAGGGGGCGTGCCGGGCGTGCGCCAGGGGCGTGGCGGGAGGGCGTCGGGGGCCGGGGTTGTCGGGTGAGGGCCAGCGCGGGCGCGGTAGGGCTTGGGCGCGGACGAGCATGCGTGCGCCCAAGGGGCGGGGCGGGCCGACTGGGCGGTACTGGGATAGACGCGAGACTGTGGCGGGCGCTCAGGGCGTGCAAGTGCGGACTGAGACGAAGAGGCGGGGCTCTTGGAGAAACGCTCTAGAGAGGGGCGGAGTCGCTGTTATGCTGTACCGCGAGGGGCGGGGTTGGAGGCGGGGCACCGGGGAGAAAGGGGAGAAGCAGCCTTACAGCAGAGCTCTAGTTGGGAAGAGAAGACCCTCCTGCTGAGTAATTCTTATTACTTTCCTTTTCTTGAACTTGCATCTGGTCCAAGGGTTCAGCATGGTAAGGCAGTTAGCCCAAATACTGTTTTTTGAAAAGAGAAGCTTTGCGAATAGCGCTCAGTGTTTTAATATATATTTTTTAAAGGGGTCTTACATTTTTTATTGTAAAAAGATACATGGTTGAATGGAACTTGGAGAACACGATGAAGTACAAAGAGGGATACGAAAGCCGTCCTTAATGTTACACCAGTGTCTGAACCCAATTTTAGCTGGATCTTTGATTTTAGCTAGGGGCGCGGGGTAGGCGGGGTCCCCCAACTGAAGTGAGTCAAGTCCTGGTCTCAGTCGCGGGAAGGAGAGAATGTCTGTTTCACTGAGCAAAGGCTGGACGCAGCAGAGATTTGACTGTCCATTCTTGAAGGTTGGGCTAGTTGGGGGTGGTAGGTCCTCTTTGACTTCCTTTAGATAGTTGAAGAGGAATTGCATCATAAACTCAACAAAATTCACCTATGTTCATTTAAGAGAAATTTTGTATTCACGTTATAGCTGTTTTCTCTTTCCAACGAACTCATGCTACAGTTTCCATAACCAGAAACTTGCTAAAACGTGTCCCCCAACCTTCTGTGGGAGTGGTGAGGAGGAGGGCTGTGTGAGCTTCAGAGGTGACAGTGCTGCAGAGCCATCGGTTACATTTGTGACTATCTCCTTTTAGCAAATTCTGTTCCCTTCATTTTATTTACTTGCTGCTCCTGCCAGGGAGAATGTGCTTTCTGCCATAGCCTCATTTACTTTTCGCTTTGCTTCAAGGACCACACCATTTACATTTTCACATGCCTAAATAGAATAAAGGAGAAATAAATGTCAAAGCCCGCAAATAACTTTTGTCCTTACTGAACAATATTTTTGACCACTTTGGGATGCAAGATTTAGCCATCCATCAAACCCTGGGTTTACAAAGTGTTTAGTATGTTTTTCTGTTAGAAACCATGGAGTGCAACAGAATTTAAAAGGGTCCCTGGCCTCAAAGACTTTATTATCTAGTAGAGGTAGAATATATCATGACTGTAAAGAGATAAAAAATAGACAGTTTCATACAGTTATAAGTGCATATGCTTCAGTTCTTTCTGTCCCCTTCTTTGCTTGACTGAGACTTTGGTGCCATGTCCTCCAGGAAACCTTCACTGACATTTCACATCTGGGTTATGTGCCCTCCCTTTGCTCCCAAAGCAGCCTGTCTCAAAGTGCTGATCCCCTGTATTCTCCCTGGTTCCCCTAGGCATCTTGGGAGCCACGGCTCTCATCTCTGAGCTCCCAGTGCCTAGATCTAGAGTTTAGACTGTGACTGCCACATATACGAGGTGTTCATAAAATATTTGAATGAATGCATGATCAGGGTCTACTGGATGCGGCAGGGTTAATTAAAGAACAGAATAGTTCCCGATTGTGGCCTTCAAATAATAAAAACAAAAACAGAAAAAGCTTGGGCTTCCCTGGTGGCGCAGTGGTTGAGAGTCTGCCTGCCGATGCAGGGGACATGTGTTCGTGCCCCGGTCCGGGAAGATCTCACATGCCATGGAGCGGCTGGGCCCGTGAGCCATGGCTGCTGAGGCTGCGCGTCCGGAGCCTGTGCTCCTCAACGGGAGAGGCCACAACAGTGAGAGGCCCACATACCGGAAAAAAAAAACAAAACAAAAAACAGAAAAAGCTTGAAAGGAGCCAGTAGAGTGTAAAGGATATAGATGGTTGAGGAGGACATCAGGATATAGAGGAGTGTGTGGGAGGCCGTTGGTTTGGCTTACGGTGTAGGGATCAGTCTTGCCTGGATGAAAAGGTTATAAAAGACAGTGATGCTGGATTAAAGAGGATTTTGAAAGACTAGAAGAGTTTATTATTGATATGGGAGTCAACGTGGAATCAACAATGTTTTTTGTAGAAGCTGGGAGAGGTAAAATCTATGTTTTAGTACAGTTAATAGAGGTTGGAGTTAAGGATGAAGACCAAGCAGTATAGGGAGAGATGTGGTTTGGTGGAAAACTATGTACTGTCCAGAGAGATTTGAGATGACTCCTGTGGGTAAACTGATTCAGATTCTACGAAATTCTTTCACAACTCTGTAAATTGTTGTACATTGCAACACAAGTCTTGTCTGTAGATATGTAGATTATATCCTGTCTAGTAGAAGTGTGTGTGTGGGGGGGGGTGGGGGGGGCAGGGAGGGGGGACCAGTCTTGTCTCCATTTGCACAATCATTTCAATATTCCTGATCTATAAATGTATCAGTTCTCAGAATTCTCTTTTGAACCAGTGATAACAATTGTTTTCTCCATGAGCTAAAGAAAATCTTTAACATGTGTTCATTTTTATATCTGTATGAGTCTTGATTTTAACTTTTTTGGAAAATTATCTTTTAATAGCAGGTAAGCTGGCTGGAGACATGAGTTCTTGCTTGTTTGTTTGTTTTTTCCTTATTTATTTTTTATACAACAGGTTCTTATTAGTTATCTATTTTATACATATTAGTGTATACATGTCAATCCCAATCTCCCAATTCATCCCGCCACTCTGCTTTCCCCCTTTGGTGTCCATATGTTTGTTCTCTGCATCTGTGTCTCTATTTCTGCCTAGCAAACCAGTTCATCTGTACCATATTTCTAGATTCCACATATATGCGTTAATATACGATATTTGTTTTTCTCTTTCTGACTTACTTCACTCTGTATGACAGTCTCTAGGTCCATCCACGTCTCTACAAATGACCCAATTTCGTTCCTTTCTATGGCTGAGTAATATTCCATTGTATATATGTACCACATCTTCTTTATCCATTTGTCTGTCGATGGGCATTTAGGCTGCTTCCATGTCCTGGCTATTGTAAATAGAGCTGCAATGAACACTGTGGTACATGACTCTTTTTGAATTATGGTTTTCTCAGGGTATATGCCCAGTAGTGGGATTGCTGTGTCATATGGTAATTCTATTTTTAGTTTTTTAAGGAACCTCCATACTGTTCTCCATAGTGGCTGTATCAATTACATTCCCAGCAACAGGGCAAGAGAGTTCCTTTTTCTCCACACCCTCTCCAGCATTTGTTGTTTGTAGATTTTCTGAGGATGCCCATTCTAACTGGTGTGAGGTAATACCTCATTGTAGTTTTGATTTGCATTTCTCTAATAATTAGTGATGTTGAGCAGCTTTTCATGTGCCTCTTGGCCATCTGTATGTCTTCTTTGGAGAAATGTCTCTTTAGGTCTTCTGCCCATTTTTGGATTGGGTTGTTTTTTTAATATTGAGCTGCATGAGCTGTTTATATATTTTGGAGATGAATCCTTTGTCCTTTGATTTGTTTGCAAATATTTTCTCCCATTCTGAGGGTTGTCTTTTCATCTTGTTTATAGTTTCCTTTGCTATGCAAAAGTTTTTAAGTTTCATTAGGTCCCATTTATTTATTTTTGTTTTTATTTCCATTGCTCTAGGAGGTGGGTCAAAAAAGATCTTGCTGTGATTTATGTCAAAGAGTGTTCTGGGGCTTCCCTGGTGGCGCAGTAGTTGAGAGGCCGCCTGCCGGTGCAGGGGACACGAGTTTGTGCCCCAGTCCGGGAAGATCCCACATGCTGCAGAGCGGCTGGGCCCGTGAGCCATGGCCCCTGAGCCTGTGCGTCCGGAGCCTGTGCTCCACAACGGGAGAGGCCATGGCATTGGGAGGCCCGTGTACCGCAAAAAAAAAAAAAAAAAAAAGAGTGTTCTGCCTGTTTTCCTCTAAGAGTTTTATAGTGTCTTGTCTTACATTTAGGTCTTTAATCCATTTTGAGTTTATTTTTGTGTATGGTGTTAGAGAGTGTTCTAATTTCATTCTTTTATATGTAGCTGTCCAGTTTTCCCAGCAGCACTTATTGAAGAGATGGAGGCATGAGTTTTTGATGGAACTCGCCAGATGACTCCATTTGGGAACTGGACCACAGAATCAGCTAGATACAGCTTATGAAACTGGCAAAACATACACCCCTAGCCTGTTTAGGGCCCTAACACTTCCCACTTGCTTAGGAAGAAAGAAGCTGTGAAGGTGATGGGGAGTTTAATTATAAATGCTGACTCTCAAGTAACAGTGGGACACCGGAGGGGAAAACAGATGGAAAAAAGTCCAGTGGGAGCTTCAGATGATGATGCGGATGCTCCCGGGGTGAGCTGAACAGCAGGAGTCTGGCGATTTCCCTAAAGGAGCCATCACAGAACTGAACAAGCAAAGCGAAAGGACAGAGCCTGTGGAAGACGCCCTCTGTCAGGAGATGCAAGAACCCTAGAAAGAGGAAAAGTAGGGAGTGGTTGGGGAGAGGCAAGAAGAGATTCATCTTATCAACATTCATGAGTAACAGTTATTCAGCACTTCCAGGGTGCTGGGCAGACTAATAATTCAACACTGCTTCTAGCTGATTTGTTTAAAATATCAACATTTGAGAGGGAAGGAAGGAACAGTCTCTAGTGATAAAAATTGTTTATCTCTTGCTATGTTCAAATTAAGGGAGTTGCCACACGTATTAACCATAAAATAACATCTTAACTTGCTTGAAATCATTTTATACTTTTTTTCCCCAAATCATAACCGAAGAATATTCATCGCTCGCAGTCACTGAAGATAGAGGTAACCTCCACACCATGGTAGAGTCTGTGAGTTGTCCCCCAGTATTGTTCTCCCCCTTTTTCTCTAGTATTGACAGCTTTAGTCAGGCACATCACCGTCAAAATAAAACTATATTTTCCAGTCTCTTTTGCTGGTAGGGTGGTTGTGTGACTAGCTTCCAGCTAATGGGAGGGAGTGGAAGTGAAATGTGAATGTGTAACTTCCAAAGCATGGCCCTTCCTCATGCCTACATTCATTTAAAAATAATTGTAGAGCATCTCCTAAGTATCAGCAAATGTTCTAGGCATTTGGGAATCCATAAGTGTATAAAAGAGATAACGATCCTTGCTTCTGTGGAGCTTATATTCTAGTGGGAGGCGTCAAACAATAAATGGAATGAATAGCTAAATTATATAGCATGTTAGAAGATAAGTGGTATAGAAAAAAGCAAAGGTGGGGCAGGGTAAGGGGCTTGAGAGCAGTGAGGGAGCGGATGTGTTGTACTGTTCCATAGGGTGGTCAAGTAGGTCTCATTGAGAAAATTACCTGAGCGCAGCCTTGAAGGAACTGAGTGAGGGGATGAGCTCTGTGGATATCAGGGGGAAAAGATTTCCTGGCCTAGAGAACAGCCATTGCAAAGCCCCTGAGGCTGGAGCATACGAGGAAGCCAGTGTGGCAGGAGTGGAGCGAGTGAGAGGGAGAGCAGAAGATGAGCTCATGGATGGATGGGGACAGCGAAAGTTGACCATGTGGGACCCACGGGCCACATTAAGGACTTTTATTCTGAGTGCAGTGGTAGCCCTGGGAGGATTACTCTGGTCTCTGGGTTAAGAACAGCCTGCAGGGAGCAAGGTGGAAACAATGAGACCAGTTAGGCTATTGCAATAATGTAGGGAAGAGTTGACAGTGGCTCAGACTAGGGCGCTAAGTGGAGGTGTTGAGACGTTGTCAGACTCTGGGTGTATTTTTAGAGGGCCATTAGAACTTTTCCATGGACTGGAGGTTGGGTGGTTGGATGTGAGAGAAAGAAGAGTCAAAGATGACTCTAAGTTTTGGCCTGAGCAGCTGTAAGGAAGATGCCATCAGCTAGAAAGACTGTGGGTGGAGCAGAGTTGCAGAGACTGGTCAGGGGTGTGAGACATCCATTAGACCTCCAGGTGGAGAGGTGGAGGCAGTAGTGTGATCGATGAGTCTGGAGTTCAGGAGAAAGTTCTGGGCTGGAGGTATAAATTTGGCAGTCATTGGTATGAAGATGGTACCTAAAGCCATGGGTCCATGAAAAGAAAGAATGCAGCTAAGAAAAAAAAAAAAAAGGTAAAGGGCCAAAGACTAAGCTGCAGCTTCCTCCAACACAAAGAGGTTGGAACAAAGAAAAAGAACCAGCACAGAGAATGAAATGTATCAACCAGTGGGGCAGGAGGAAAACCAAAAGAGTAGTTCTTTGAGGAAAAAAAGCCTTAAGATTTCTATAAAATGGAATGGTGAACCTACTTCTCCCCCTTCTTCCCTTCTCTCTCACTGGAATGCAGCCACAATGGTAGGAGACAGAGCAGCATTATTTTAAACCATAAGACATGGGGGAGCTGGGTCACCAACAGCATGTGGCCAGTGAATCATTTCTGGATTATTAACATCCTGACTGTGACTTTCTTTAGGCCACCGTTATTTTGACCTTTGTTAGAGCAGCTGACCTTGAATTCTAACTAATACACATAGATAACATCACAAAGTTTTGCTCAAGACATGTATTTAATTCCCTGACCCTGGTTTCAAGCTAGCTAGTACAATAAATAGAGGATATTCCATTGTATTTGTCAAGAAAGAGACTTTCATTCACACCTCTATGACAACACTTACCACTCCTTGTTTGCAATTTTGCTCTGTTTAAATTAGGAATGCTTTCAGCTGCAAGCAGCAGAATATTTGACTAACAGTGGCATAAACAAATAGTTTGTTTTTCTCATCTAACAACAAGACCAGAGAGAGATTTTTCCAGGTGTTAGTTTAGCTGCTTACTGATGCCTCTGCTGTTCTTGCTCTTTGCTTGGCTTATGTTCATGGTTGCATGTGGGTTCAGGCATTGTATCCACACTCACGGCAACAGGAAGCCAGAAGAGTGGCACCAGCCACATCTGTCTTTTGTCTGAAGAGCAAAAACTTTCCCAGGAGCCCCCAAAGTAGACTTCCACTTACTTGTCATTGGCCGGTACTGTGTCATATGGCTACTCCAAGGTGCAAGAGATGGGAAGTATTTCTTTTTCCCAGCTTCTTTATTTTTTCTTTCAGTTTTATTGAGATATAAATGGCATACAGCACCATATAAGTTTAAGGTATACCAACTAATGAATTGACTTACATGTATTGTGAAATAATTACCACAATAAGTTCAGTTAACATCCATCATCTTGTAGAGATACAAAAAAAGAAAAAGAAAGAAAAAGGTTTTATCCTTCTGATACGAACTTTTAGGATTTATTCTCTTAGCGACTTTCAAATATACCATACAGTTAACATACAGTGTTAACTATAGTCACTTTGTGCATTACATCCCCACGTCTTATAAATGGAAGTTTGTATTGTACCTTTTGATGATCTTCATCCAATTCCCCCACCCTTCATCCCCTACTCTGGTAACCACAAATCTGATCTCTTTTTCTATGAGTTTAGTGGGGTTTTTTTTTTAAAGACATATGAGATCATACATTACATGTTGTTCTCTGACTTATTTCACTTAGCATAAGCCTTCAAAGTCCATCCATGTTGTTGCAAATGTCAGGATTCCTTTTTTATGACTGAATATATATATATACACATTTATATATACATATTTATATATACATAAAATTCACATCTTCTTTATCCGTTTATCTGTTGATGGACACTTAGGTTGTTTCCGTGCCTTGGCTATTATAAATAATGCTGCAATGAATATGGAGGTATCTCTTCAACACAATGATTTCATTCCCTCCTGATATATACCCAGAAGTGGAATTGCTGGATCTTTCCCATTTTCTATAGCAGAAGCAGAGAAGAAGGGTGGGGGATGGGAATGGATGTTGTGATAACCAACCACTGGTGTTTAATACCCCCTTCCTGACAAGACTTTGCACTCCTTGACGGTGTGAACTCTATCATCTATCTATCTATCTATCTGTCTGTTTACATCTGTTTATCTATTTATCTATCCATCCACTATTTATTTGTCATCTATCTATCTATCTAATTTTATTTTTTGTATTCCTAGTGCCAAGAACATGTTGGTTTATGGAACATAAAATATCGGGAGTGAGATCTATCAGAAAGGAGTTACAGGAGAAAAATAGCACTGGTGGTGGTTCCACGTAGGCAACAGAAGCAACCCTGGCTGATTCAGCAGAGGAGCTTATTGAAAGGAGGCTTGAGGGCTGAAGAAAAGACCCGAGGGGCAGAGCTTCTAGAAACAATGCCCTAGACCTGCCACAGGCCTGATCGGACGAGACAACTGCCCCATCTTCCCCACTCAGTCCCCACCGCCACGGTTGATACTCCTGGCACCCCTGCACCATGAATTCCATCTTGCAGCTACCCTGCACCATGAATCCCATCTTGCAGCCACTGCTACCTCCGAACATCAGGTGCCTCTGCTTCCAAACCACCAGCAACTCTGATGCCACGGGAGCCTCCCTCCTCAGGTTTCTCGCCTCTGAATTGGAATCTGCTGAGGGTGCCACTGACTGACTGGCAGAGCTAGGTATGTGCCAGCCCCCATGCTGGGAGAGCCAGGCATCGGGCTGCTCCTGAGGGAGAGGGGTTCCCGAGGTGGGTCATTCCCTAAACAGAAGAGGAGCGGGTAAGAGGTGCTGGGAAACCAGCAAACGCGAGAGATGTCCACCACCAGCACTTCTAGATGAGACGTTTAACAGCCACCAAAGGAGACAAACAGGAAGGTAGCTGAAAGAGGCCAGAGGCACAAATAGTTGGTTGTTTTTTTTTTTATGGTTAGAAATTATTTTAAATGAATCATTTCATACATCAGAAGAATAATTATAATGTATATGCCACCTATAAAGCATAGCAATAAATCAGACACCTGTGAACCCAATACTTAACCTCAGACTAGAAATTTCCAATTCCATTGAAGTTATTGTGGCACTTCTTCCTCATCTTGTTTCTGAGCTTTATAAAAGTGTATTTATACTAGATATAGCTTTCTGTGATGTTATTGCCTTAATATTGTATTTCTAAGATTCATCCATATTGCTCTGTGTATGTACAGTTGGATCACTTTCCTTAATATGTAATTAGCATGTGACTACCAGAATGTATTTTTCATCCTCCCATCAGTCGACATTTGGCTTGCTTCTAGCATCTATTACAAACAATGGTGCTGTGCAAAAAAATTTAAACATGTCTCCTGAATGACGAATTCAAAAATTCCTTTAGAAAGAAAAGTAGGGGTAGAATTGCTGGGAGGTAGGGTATAAATGCTTAAATTTGTGAGACAATATCAAATTGTTTTCCTTTTGCCAGCAGTGTATAAGAGTCCTAATTTTACCACATTCTTCTCATCCCTTGATTTTGCTAGATTTTTTTGCCAATCTAATTGGATGCATGTGAAGTAGTATCTCATTGTGATTTTAATTTCAAATGAGGTGAGCATCTTTACATAGATTTATTCACAATTTCCATTTCCTCTTCTGTGAAATGCTAGTGCCTTTTACCCATTTATCATTTGGTAGTTTGTCTCTTAAAATTGGTTTATAGTTCTTTATATATATTGGACACTATTCTTTGCCAGTTAAATTTGTTGTAAATATGCCCCCTCCAGTTTGTGGCTTGTTTTCTCCCTTTCATCTTTTTGATGAACAGATGTGGGAGTACAGTCAGAATTCCAGACTCAGAATTTCAGTAGAGTCTGAAATTCTGAAAGCTAGTGACATGCCTGAGGGCCGTTGACACACATGCTCCAGTAAAACAAAGGAATACACACGGAGCCTGAGACAAAAATATTCCCACATAAGGTGATAAGTCCACCACAGGCCCATGTGGGTTCTTTATCTCTAGGTTAGGAAGTGTTCCAAGCCCAAGGCCCATTCTTACATGGTCAAGCTTGGGTTGAAACAATGCATGTACAAGATTGCCTTTCCCAATGTTTAGTGCAGAGTTTTCATCCTTGAGGTCATCTGACTACTGAAATGTCAGCCATCACCTCTACCTTCCAGATAAGAGGAAGGGTAAAGACAAAGGTCAAATCACCCTCCCTTCCAGCTGAGTCATCCCCTTTGGAGTGATGCACGGAGATTGGAAGCTCCACTCAACGTTTTGCGTAATTCCATTGTCCATCCCTATCTGTAAGGAGGGCTGATACCCAGGATAAGATTTGAGTTCTAAAACTAACAAAGAAAGGGAGCCTGGATGTTGTGGGCAACAAGCAATGTCTGCCCACATAGTAATTACTACCCCTCAGGTCCCAGCTCAAAGTTCATTTCCCAAAGACATTCTTTTTTTGTTTTTTGTTTTTTGGCAGCGTGGCATTTGGGATCTTAGTTTCCTGACTGAGGATCGAACCCACGCCCCCCTGCAGTGGAAGTGCGGAGACTTAACCAGTGGACCACCAGGGAAGTCCCAAAAGGCATTCTTTCTTGATGGCCCTCCTTAGATCAAGTTCCCTTTGGCTATACTTCGTCGTAGTGTGTGGGCTTCTCATTGTGGTGGCTTCTCTTGTTAAGGCGCACGGGCTCTAGGCGTGTGGGCTTCAGTAGTTGTGGCTCGCAGTCTGTAGAGCACAGACTCAGTAGTTGTGGCACACGGGCTTAGTTGCTCCACGACGTGTGGGATTTTCCCGGACCAGGGATCGAACCCATGTCCTCTGCATCGGCAGGCAGATTCTTAACCACTGCACCACCAGGGAAGACCTGGCGGTACTCTTTAACACTGTAGAGTAGATAAAATTTCCCCTCTACCTTTCTAGGGTCTCTGGCTAGACCTAAAAATTAAGCTGACATGACAGACTAACAGGAGGAAAGTATACAAATTTTATTTAGTCATTTTTACACGTGCATAGGAGGCTTCACGAGGAAAATGAAGACCCAAAGAAGCAGTTAGGGCTGAGAGCTTATATACTGGGTTGTTAATGTTGAAATCAATGCAGCTGCACTGTGTATTATGTATGTTGGGTAAATTCATTGTCATGTACAAATCTAAGCTTAGTGTTCTAAAATCATATATGTGAATTTTGTGTTTTAATAAAGTAGTCCTACAAGACACATTCCAATTGGAAGGAATCTCATGTGCAAAGATCACTGACAAATTTATTTTCTGAATGAGATAATAGCTACTATATATTAAGAGTCTACTATGAGCAGAACGTATGCTTAACATAGATTTTTTAACATTGATCTTTTTTCCTATCTCCTGTCTTTTCGTTCTATGAATTTCTTATTTCTGCTATCAAATATTTTAATATTTGATTTTAAATATCCAAGAGCTCTTTCTTTTCTCATTGATGCAATATTTACTATTATTTTCTATACATATTAATTACACGTTCTCTGATGTTTCTTCTGCTCTCTGAATTGTCTCTGTTTCCTCTGAGTCCCTATTTCTTCTTTGTTTGTTTTGGTCTTTGACTTTAATGTTGGTGGATTTCCTCAAATGCCTGCTGATCTTTGGCTGTCTAATAATATTTAAAAGTGGAACACTGAAAGTCTAAGTGGAACTTCATGAGAAGACTGTGGCAATTCGTAGCCATCACCTTAGGGTGATTAGGTAGCACCCTGTCATTTCATTGTGACATCCCCAAATGTCAAAATTTGTAAGCTTTTCCTCTTGGATCCTTTTTCCTCAAAAAGGATCCTTTGGAACTTCCTAGTGGCACAGTGAAGAATCCGCCTGCCAATGCAGGGGACATGGGTTCAAGCCCTGGTCTGGGAAGATCCCACATGCCGCGGAGCAACAAAGTCCATGCGCCACAACTACTGAGCCTGCACTCTAGAGCCCGTGAGCCACAACTACTGAAGCCCGTGTGCCTAGAGCCCGTGCTCCAAAACAAGAGAATCCACCTCATGAGAAGCCTGCACACCACAATGAAGAGTAGCCCCCGTGCCCCGCAGCTAGAGGAAGACTGCGCTCAGCAACAAAGACCCAATGCAGCCAAAAATAAATAAAATTAAAAAAAGAAAAAAAGGATCCTTCCGTTGCTTCTCTGTCCTTCAAGAGCCTGACTGCTAGTATTTTGGAAGCAAGTCAGAAGGAATGTCTTGACTCATATAATTCAGTCCATAGATTTTTGACTTAGTTTATCTATTTTTATTTAGGTGTCTCCTTCCCCCAGTTGGACTTGGGACCCCAACATCTGGAGCATCTCTGACTCAACCCCTTTCAAGAGAAAATCCAGTCTTCTGCTGAGTTGGAGATGTGTTTATGTGGGGGAGAATGAATATAATATGTAAAGATCTATTGAAATATTATTTCAGGTCTCAGATTATATTTTCTTCATTTCTATGTAATTTGGTCTCATGATTGCTCTGTCAATTAAGAATTAAGAGGATGGCTCTCAATGTAACTGGATCACAGACTGAATAGTTTATTACTCCTCAGACCACTGGAATGGAATTTCACTATGTGTAATGATTCACTTGTTCAGCAAATGTTTATTGAATGTCTACTTTGTGTCAGGCCCTAATGTAGGTGCTGGGGATGTAACAATGAACAAGACAGGCAAGAGTGATCTGAGTTATATGAGCCCCAGATTCTACCTATTCACTTCTTCCATTCACTTCATAAATATTTTGAGGGCTCACGATATGACAGGTAATGAGCTGAGCTCTGGGGATACAAGATAAATAAGAGACACAATCTCTGCCTTCACTCAGCACATCATGCAGTGAGGAAAACAACTCAGCAAGGCAATGCCAAGGTTGTGTGCTGAGTGAGGGCTGTGACTGGGGAAATAAAGGAGAATTACGAGCAGAGAGTAGGGGACTCTTCCCTGATTCATGAATCAGGAGAGTTCTCCCAGAGAAATGAACACTGCAGCTGAGACCTGTACAATGAGCAGGACTGATATAGGTGATGAGAATGAGTGTGAGGGGCTTGCGGAAAGACAAGAGTATGTGGATGGTCTTTCAAGGAACAGAAAGAAGGTCAATGTGGCTGCAGTGTACACAGTGAGGGAATGATGGGAGCTGGACAGGTAAGCAGGGTCCAGTGGTAAAAGACTTTTGTTGTACCCTGGGGAAAGTTGATGGTGGCTTGTACCATGTGGTGGCTAAAGCAAAATAAAGAAGTGGAGAATTACCTTCATGTAGAATCAAGATGACTTAGCAATGGACTGGATTTGCAGAGCGAGAGAAGTGAAGTTTCAGAGATGACTCCTGGATTTCTAACTTAAGCAAAAAGGTGGATATGCTTCTTTTAACTGAGACTGAGGACCCAGGAGGAGAAGCAGTCCTGGTGGGGGTTAAGGAAAGAGGCAGTAGAGAAAACAATTCCATTTTACACAAGATGAGTTTGAAGGACTTTGAGACATCCAAGTGGAAATATGCAGTAGGCAGCTAGATGTGTGGGTCTGGAGCTCAGCTGAGACATCCTGGCTAAAGATACTGATTTTGCAAACATTAGCATATAGCTGGAATGAAACCAGGGGAAAGGGTGAAATTGCCCAAGGAGAGTACATGTTCTTAGGGGATATGAGGGCCACATACACAGTCTTAAGCAAGTCAGATGCTTATGGGACAGGTAAAGGAAAAGAGACTGAGAAAAAGCAGCCCAAGAGGAAGGAGGTAAACATACTGATTAGATGACAAGAGTGGTCCATGTGGTCAGGTGCTGCTGAAAGGTCACTCAGCAAGAATAAGGACTGGGAAGAATCCAGTGGATCATGCAAAGTAGAGGCGATTATTTACCCTGGCCAGAGCAGTTTCAAAGGTCTCTTCCATCCTCAGCAGATCCTGTAAAAGTGTAGGTTAGATCACGTTGATCTGTTCAAAACTCACCAAGGTCTTCATATTCTCTCACCTTTCAGACTGCAGTGTTGGACAAGTGATCTGGTCTCTCCACTTCCAACCAGTTATCTCCTGGACCTCATCTCCTTTGACTCTCCCTCCCCCATCAGACTTGCCTCCTTGCTCTTTTTGCAATAGCCAGGATGGCTCCCACCACAAGGCCTTTGCATTGGCTGTTTGCTCTACCAGGAATAACGCTCCCAGACTTCTTTCAAACTCAATCCCTCGTTTCCTTCAGGTCTTTGCTCAAATGTTACCTTCCAGTGCGGCATTACCTGACACTCTATTTAAATCACATTTATTTCCACTCAAGTGCTATCCCTCTTTCCAACTTTGTCTTCAAAGCATTTATCACTATTGAACATACTTTCTGTTTTACTTACTTACTTTATTTATTGTCTGTCTCCCCACCTTCCCCCAAATGTAAGCTACATGAAGGAAGAGATTTTGTTCACTCATATGTCCCAAGAACCTAGAACAGTGCCTACAGCATAATAGGCACTTAACAAATATTTGATGAATAAATTAGTGAATCGAGCAATGGTGTAGAAAAAGGTAGACATGGAGAATATAAGTTAAAGAAAATATTTTCAGGACTTCCCTGGTTGTCCAGTGGTTAAAACTTCATGCTTCCACTGCAGGGAACACAGATTCAATATCTGGTCTGGGAAGTTCCACATGCCACGTGGTGCGGCAAAAAAAAAAAAAAAAAAAGTAAACATTTTCAATAAATTTAGCTGCAAAGAAGTGGAGAAGGATGTTGTTGTACTTGGAGGGGAACATGGGGTCTAGGGAAATTTATATGTTTTTATCTGTTTAGTGTACACTGATATCTTTTCTTTCGAAAAAATTACTGGTTCATGGAAAGTTGGAAAGAAAGTACAGAGAGTTTCCATTTACCCTTCACCCAGTTTTGCCAATGGTTACTTCTACAGCTATGTAACTACAGTACAATATCAAAACCAGGGAGATGACATTGGTATAACATGTGCATATAAGTCTACGCTACTTTATCACATGTGCAGATTTGTGTAACCACTACTGAAATCAAGATACAAAACTATTCCAGCACCAAAAATATCTCCCTCATGCCATCCCTCCTCCATCCTTAACCCTTGACAACCATGACTTTGTTCTCCATCTGTGTAATTTTGTCATTTCTAGAACGTTATATAAATGGAATCATATAGTACGTAACTTTTTGAGATTTTATTTTATTTATTTATTTATTTTTGCGGTACGCAGGCCCTCACTGTTGTGGCCTCTCCCGTTGCGAAGCACAGGCTCCGGACGCGCAGGCTCAGCGGCCATGGCTCACGGGCCCAGCCACTCCGCGACATGTGGGATCTTCCTGGACCGGGGCACGAACCCATGTCCCCTTCATTGGCAGGCGGACTCTCAACCACTGTGCCACCAGGGAAGCCCTTTGAGATTGTTTTTTCTCACTCATCCTATGCTCCTGAGATCCGTCCATGCTGTTGTGTGTACCAATAGTTCGTTCCTTTTTATTGCTGAATAGTACTCCATGGTATGGATGTACCACAGGAGTTTTTAGCCATTCACCCATTGAAAGATATTTTCATTGTTTCCAGTTTTTGTCTGTTCCAAGTAAAGCTGTTATGAACATTTGTGTATGGGTTTTTGTGTGAACATAAGTTTCATTTCTCTGGAATAAATGCCCAGGAGTATGATCACTGGGTTTTATGATACATGTATATTTCACTTTTTAAGAAATGTCAAACTGTTTTCCAGAGAAGCTGTACTATTTTATTTATTTACTTTTAATTAATTATAGTTATTTTTGGCTGCTTTGGGCCTTCGTTGCTGAGTGTGGGCTTTCTCTAGTTGCTGCGAATGGGGGCTACTCTTCGTTGCGGTGCGTGGGCTTCTCACTGCGGTGGCTTCTCTTGTGGAGCACGGGATCTAGGCATGCGAGCTTCAGTAGTTGTGGCTCACCAGCTCTATAGCTCAGGCTCAGTAGTTGTGGTGCACGGGCTTAGTTGCTCTGCGACATGTGGGATCTTCCCGAACCATGGCTTGAACCCGTGTCCCCTGCATTGGCAGGCGGATTCTTAACCACTGCGCCACTAGGGAAGTCCAGCTGTACTATTTTAAATTCCTCATGGTCTTTTTTTTTAAAAGGTGGGGCGATGTAAAGCCTGTTTGGGTGTTCTGGGGAGGAGCCAGCCCCCAGGAAGTGGAAGGATGCAGAGGAGAGAGCTGAGTCCAGAGGAAGCAAGTGAACATGGAGTGAGGTAAAGAGATGCTCCTTCCTCTGGAGGGTGTGCACTAGTTACCTGCTGAAGAAGGAGCGAGGTCGGATGCTGGTGGCTTTATGGGTATGATGGCAGGAACTTAATGGCTTCTCTTCTGATTAAACAGTGAATGAAGGCCATGCTGAGAGTGAAGTGTTTTGACATCAAAGGTCTTTGTGGTCACGCTAGGTTGGGAAATGTTTCTTAATGTCACAGCCTACTTATTAGCACATTAAAAGTTTAGAAAAATCCTAGGGTAGAAAAGAGACCAGTCATACTCTGTGGCTTGAACAAATGAATTTATGTGGTGAAGAATTAATTTTGTTTTGCTCTCCACATGTATTTCTAAACCCTCCTCTCAATTCCCCCACACCAACCCCCAAAGAACAATTTTTCTCTTCACACCAATTTGGAAAGCTCTGGAATAGAATATAGCTACAATGGAACATTGCATGTATTCCATGCAATACATGGAATTTCACCCTCTCCACGAGAGGCATACGTCCAAATTTAAATATGTGTGGGATCAGAAATTAATGATCAGATTTTTAGTAAAATCTTCTAATATGTAAAAAGTATTCCAGTATAATTTAGTTGTTGCACTAATTATGCCAAGCTGATATTTAAAAATGAATTAACATTCTTAGATGAACGCTTGATTTATTATAAAAGTAGAACAGTGGAGAAATGGAGAAAGAGCAATCTTTTAAATAAACAAAGTCCTTCGATTTCAATAAATGAAGCTGGATATCCATATGGGAAAAAGGGAGTATTGACCCTTACCTCCTTTCAAACACAAAAATCATTTACAAGTAAACGTGAAAACTAAAACAATAGAACTCCTAGGAGATAACATCGGAGACTATTTTGATGAATTTGAAGGTAGGCAAAGATTTCTTAAGTAGAGTACAAAGAGCACTAACAATAAAGGAAATGGTTGATGAATTCAATTACATTAAAATTAAGAACTCCTGTTCAACAGAAAGAGAGTGAAAAGACAGACCATATTACCGGAAAAGACATTTGCTATCCATGTAATCAGCAAAGGATTTGTATCTAGAATAAATAAATACTGTAAACCAGTTATAGACAGTGCAGAATGAAAACTGGACTATAGAGCTAGACTGTTACTGACTTCGCTCTGCTTGCTGCATGACAGGCCAATAAATCGGGAGAGGAGGTGTTGAGGCAAGGCATAGAGACTTTATTTGGAAAGCAAGCGGACAGAGAAGATGGCAGACTAGTGTCTCAAAAGAGCCATCTTATTGGGGTTTGGAGGCCAGTTTCTTTTATAGAACAGGGAGGGGGAGGAGGTGGAGAAGTAAAGTAAAAGGCCATAAGTCTTGCAAATATCTCCTGGAATGGCCAGCCTCAGGGATGGGATGTGTTAATTTCTTTTTTTCTTGCAGCCATTCACAGGTGGACAGGGTCAGGATGCTTCCCTGAACAAAGGCACTTTGGTTTACTGTTCAGGCAGAGGGGCAGTGTTCCCTGAGGCAGGCCATTATGTATAGACAGTATCCTTTTAGTGAACAAAAGCAATGGGAAGCAAAGGTTAAAGTAAGAGAAACAGATCCAACATGTAATGAGATTTGGTTCTTCCCTGTAACAAAACTGCCTATAGCTACTTCCTGGTGCGACTTTGGACACATTATTCAATGCTTTCTTGCCTCCATTTCATCACTGTAAATGGGAATAAGAGTATACCCACCTCCTACAGTTGTTGTGAGAATTAAATTAATCAATACAGATAAAACACTTTGAGTACAGTTTTGCACATTAAAAGGGCGCAACTGAAGTTAGCAATTATCATGTGTCCTCTGTGTTTTCAAAGAAAGGTGAAGCCTGATGCAGCGAATTTAGCATTTAGTGTGCTTTCATTATCAGAGTGAGTATCACTGATGTCCCTGACATGTTGCGCCATCACATTTCTTGTTACACAGCAGCCATGTGTGCATGCATGTGCCCACGAGTGAGGTGTAATGCCATTAAATGTCACCCACCCCTTCCATAGTAACTGAGAGGCATTCTGTTTTAACCACCATGCACCTGCAATGAGCTTGGCTGTGTTCTCCGTCACCCAATAACTGTGACTTCTTCTACCAGTATTATATTTGGACAGTTTTCTTACAGATACATACATAATTACTGGAGAATATAAAATCTCTTACATTTCAGGTCTAACGTTACCTTGTTATGAGTTTGCATTTGTACAGATGTTTCTCTGTCTTAAATAAAATGCTTTCCTCAATTTTATCATTTCCAAATGGGTTGTCCTGTGAGTCACTGTTCTCCCCTCTGGGTGGCAGAGAGTCAAGTTCAAGGTACCTCCTGCCAGGGCAGTTTTCTCTAAGTTGTGGCCTAGCTCAACTGGATTTCATTGGTACCAGAAGCACTTGTAAAGCCAGCACATCTCTGGTGCTGTTCTAATTAACCCATCATAACTCCTTGGGAGGTGGTCTGTGTATGAGTATGAAATGATCATTAACAACCAGACCCATGATTCTCAAAGTGTGCTTGTGGTTCAAGTTCATAAAATTCACCTGGGATACTTGTTAAAAATGCAGATTTCCAGGTCTCATCCCAGACCCTCGGAATCAGAGTCTCTGGGACTGTCAATTGAAAGTTTACATTAAAAAAAAAAAAAAAAACTTTCTAAGTGAGTTCTAAAATTTGAGAATTATCAAAATGTATATTACTGAGTCTCACAGAATCTGGTTCTAGAATTAGAGTATGAATGCCCAACAATTCCAATAGGATACAGCAAGATACAAGCTGTGAAAATGGACACTGGTTGAATATGTAAGGATTAAATTCGAGGAAGAAGGGCTGTGTGAAGAGGGTGGAAGAGTGCCCAGAACACTGAGCACTGCACATGTTGTAGTCATGATTTTCTTAGAGCTAACGGAGTATTTTAATTTGCCTCTGAGAAGTGAATTACTCAAAAATAGATTTATTTCATCTTTATCAATTCCAAAAATGAAGAAAAATATGACTGTTTCTGTATCTCAAGCACTTTGTTTAAGATCTGGTACTCTTCTTATCTGTTGGGAGTATGTGATAAGTGTATAGATTCGGGTAATTCTGCTCTTGCATCTGAGCCCCCAGGCTGAAGGTCCTTCTAACCTTATGAACTAACAAGTCTGTCTTGGTCATTCTTGTTGCCATTCACTCGCCGTTCACTCACCGTTCACTCATCTAACTAGCGGTTAGGTGGTCTAGGAGACCTAACTACAAGTACATTCACTGCCTGGGGGTGTCTTGTAACATGCAGTATAAGATTCAACAGGTCTTGGGTGACACCTGAAATTCTGCATTTCTAACGATTTCTTTGGTGATGCTGATGGTGCTGGTCCTGAGGGGGCTATGTTCTAGTTTGGTGAGAATAGGACTGAGTTGACGCCCTGCATTCAATTTGTGCTTTTCCTGGAATTTCTTTTCTGTTCTTTCCGGAGGGGAAGGGCCGAAAAAGGACCATTCCAGGGCGCGGCGCTGGGCTTGCCACATTTGGGAGCGCCGCCTGAAGTTGGGCGCACAGCCTCCCGACGCCCTGCCGTTGGGCTGGTGGAGGCCGCAGCACTGCTAGGGTTGTATCAGTCCTCCTGTTTGCACTATTTCTTTTTGCGACCATGGCCCCGCCTTAAGTATTTCTAATTAAGAAATACAACCTCAGGAAACCGAAACTTAACCAGCCGCTCTCGCTTCTGTAATTACGCCTGCTGACCCCCCCCCCCCGCAACCGTCCAACCAATCAGACGGCGACTAGTGTCTCTGTTTGAAAGTCAACCAATTGGCGACTAGTGTCTCTGTTTAAAAGTCAACCAATCGGCGACTAGTGTCTCTGTTTAAAAGTCAACCAATCGGCGACTAATGTCTCTGTTTAAAAGTCAACCAATCGGCGACTATGTTTGTACCGGTCTATAAAAGAGCTGTACTAAACTCCGCCAGGACCTCTTAGCGTCACCGGCAACGAGTGCGCGGAGGTCCAGGTTCGAACCTGCAATAAATGACCCTTGCCGTTTGGCTTTGACTCTCGACTCTGGTGGTCTTGTGGAGGGGCCTCGCGACCTTGGGCATTTCAGTCCATGGACAACATTGATAGCAGTATTGCTTGTTTAAGAAGCACTGTCTTCTTTCTGGCCTCCAGAAAGGCTTTTCTGAGACTCTCTGGTCCCTGGATATCTCTGAGCTGGACTGCTGGTGGAGGAGGTGAAGACTCCATACGGGCAATGCAGCACTGGACTTTGCTCTCAGCAGCTCCTGACATGAATGCTGTGTTGGCTGCCGATGAATGATAAAGATCCTCTCCCTTTCGTACCTGATCCAGGTCTCAACTGTGAACCTTTTAAACCAGCTAGTTCTTTCTCTGGGAGCATAAGTTTGGAATTCTGGCCTGGCTGCCCCCACACATCTCCTGAACTGTTGATAATGACCATGACTGCCCTTAAACATCTCGTAAGCCTTCAATGGCTCAGTGGTGTCTGAATCCTACAGTAGTTGTTTCTCTTTATTTTCCATTTTTTAAAAAAGATTAAAGTATAATTGACTTACAATATTATGTTAGTTTCAGTATACATCATAGTGATTCGATACCTTTATACATCACAAAATGATTAACATGATAAGTCTAGTTACCATCTCTCACCATACAAAGATATTATCTAATTATTGACTATATTTCATATGCTGTATACTACATTTCCATGATTCATTTATTTTAGAACTGGAAGTTTGTACCTCTTAATCTCCCTCACTTATTTCACTCATCCCCCCACCTCTTGTCTCTGGCAACCACCAGTTTGTTCTCTGTATCTATGAGTCTGTTTGTGTTTTATGTCTATTCATGCATTTTGTTTGTTAGATTCCACATATAAGTGAAATCATACAGTATTTTTCTTTCTATGTCTGACTTATTTCACTTAGCATAAGACCCTCTGGTTCCATCCATGTTATCTCAAATGGCAAGATTTCATTCTTTGTTATGACTGAGTACTATTGCATTGTATGTATATATGTATGTGTGTATCTATCTTTATATATACATTTTCTTTATTCATTAATTTATCAGTGGGCAAGATATGGGTCAATTCTATATCTTGGCTAATGTGAATAATGCTGCAATGAATGTAGGGATGCATATATATTTTTGAATTGGTGTCTTTTTTTTTTCAGAAAAATACTCTGAAGTGGAATTTCTAGATCTTATGGTAGTTTTATTTTTAATTGTTTGAGGAACCTCCATAGTGGCTGTACCAATTTACAATCCCACCAACAGTACACGAGGGTTCCCTTTTCTCCACATCTTCACCAACACTTGTTATTTGTTGTCTTTTTGATAATAGCCATTCTGAGAGGTGTGAGGTGGTATCTTTTTGTTTTGATTTGTATTTGCTTGATGATTTGTGATGTTGAGCATCTTTTCATGTGTCTGCTGACCATCAGTATGTCTTCTTTGGAAAATGTCTATTCAGGTCCTCTGCCCAGTTTTTAATTGGGTTATTTTTTCTTTTGATGTTGAGTTGTATGAGTTCTTTGTATGTTTTAGATATTAACCTCTTATAGGAAATATCTTTTGCAAATATCTTCTCCCATTCAGTAGGCAGCCTTTTCATTTTGTTGTTAGTTTCCTTTGCTGTGCAAAAGCTTTTTAGTTTGATAGAATCCCATTTCTTTATTTTTGCTTTTGTTTCCCTTGCCTGAAGAGACATATCCAAAAAAATATTGTTAGGACTTATTTAAAAGAGAAAACTGCCTCTGTTTCCTTCTGGGAGTTTTATGGTTTTAAGCCTTATATTTAAGTCTTTAATCCATTTTGAGTTTATTTTTGTATATGGTGTGAGAAAGTAGTACAGTTTTATTCTTTTGCATGTAGCTGTCCAGTTTTCTCAGCATCATTTATGAAGAGGCTGTCTTTTTCTCATGGATATCTTGAATCTTTTTTTGCAGATTAATCGACCATCATATGACTATAGGCTTGTTTCCAGGCTCTCTCTTCTGTTCCAATGATCTATGTGCCTTTTCTTGTGCCAGTAGCATACTGTTTTGATGACTGTAGCTTCGTAGTATAGTTTGAAATCAAGGTGCACGATACCTCCAGCTTTGTTCTTCTCTCCCAAGATTGCTTTGGCTATTTGGGGTCTTTTGTGTTTCCATATAAATTTTAGAATTATTTGTTCTTGTTTTGTGAAAAATGCCATTGGTATTTTGATAGGGATTGCATTGAATCTGTAGCTTGTCTTGGGGAGTACAGTCATTTTAACAATATTAGTTCTCCCAATCCATGAGCATGGTATATCTTTCCATTTGTTTGTATCATCTTCAATTTCTTTTATCAGTCTCTTATAGTTTTGCAAGTACAGGTCTTTTACTCCTTTGGTTAGATTTATTTCTAGGCATTTTATTCTTCTTGATGCAATTGTAAATGACATTTTAAAAAAAATTTCCTGGTAATATGTTGTTAGTGCATAAAAACGCAACAAATTTCTGTATATTAATTTTGTATCTTGTAACTTTACTGAATTTATTTATCAGTGTTAATAGTTTTTTGGTGATATCTTTAAGACTTTCTATATATATGTAGTATCATGTCATCTGCAAACAGTGACAGTTTTACTTCTTCCTACCAATTTGGATGACATTTCTTTTTCTTGTCTGATTGCTGTGTCTAGGACTTCAAATATAAATAGAAGTGGCAAAAGAGGGTATCCTTGTCTTGCTTCTGATCTTAGAAGAGACACTTTCAGCTTTTCACCCTCGAGTATGAGATTAGTTGTAGGTTTGTCATATATAATTTTATTATGTTGAGTTATGTTTCCTCTAATCTCACTTTGTTGAGAGTTTTTATCATAAATGGATGTTGAATTTTGTCAAAAGCCTTTTCTACATTATGAGATGATCATATGAATTTTATTCTTCAGTTTGTTAACATGGAGTATTACATTGATTGATTTGCAGATATTGAGCCATCCTTGCATCTCTGGGATAAATCCCACTTGATCATGATATATGATCCTTTTAATGTATTGTTGAATTTGGTTTGCTACTATTTTGTTGAGGATTTTTGCATCTATGTTTATCAGAGATATTGGCTGGTAATTTCCTTTTTTTATGGTGTCTTTGGTTTTGGTATCAGAGTGATGCTGGCCTCATGGAATGTGTTCAGAGCATTGTTTCCTCTTCATTATTTGGAATAGTTTGAGAAGAATAGATGTTAACTCTTCTTTTAATGTTTGGCGACATTCACCTCTGAAGGCATCTGGTCCTGGACTTTTGTTTGCAGGAAGTTTTTTTGTTACTGATTCAATTTCATTACTGGTAATTTGTCTGCTCATATTTTTTCTTTCCTCAGTCTTGGGAGATTGTACCTTTCTAGGAATTTATCTATTTCTTCTAAGTTGTCCATTTTATTAATGTATAATTGCTTGTAGTAATCTCTTATGGTCCTTTGTATTTCTGTAGTGTTGGGTGTAACTCTCCTCTTTCATTTCTAATTTTATTTATTTGAGCACTCTCTCTTTCCTCAATGAGTCTGGCTAAAAGTTTATCAATTTTGTTTATCTTTTCAAAGAACCAATTCTTAGATTCCTTGCTCTTTTTATTGTTTTTAAAGTTCAATTACATTTCTGTTCTAATCTTGATTATTTCTTTTCTTCTACTAAGTTTGGGTTTTATCTGTTCTTATTTTCTAGTTCCTTTAGGTGTACATTTAGATTGTTTATTTGAGATTTTTCTTGTTTCCTCGGGTAGGCTTGTATCACTACAAACTTCCCTCTTAGATCTGCTTTTGCTGTGTCCCATAGATTTTGGATCATTCTGTTTCCATTTTCATTTGTCTCCAGGTATTTTAAAATTTTCTCTTTGATTTCTTCAGTGAACCATTGGTTATTTAGTAGCTTGTTGTTTAGCCTCCATGTGTTTGTGTTTTTTGTAGTTTTTTTCTTGTGGTTGATTTCTAGTCTCATAGCACTGTGATTGGAAAAGCTGCTTGATATGATTTCAATCTTCTTAAATTTAGTGAGACTCATTTTGTGGCCTAGCATGTGGTCTATCCTGGAGACTGTTCCATGTGCACTTGAAAATAATGTGTATTTCTCTGCTTTTGGATGGAATATACTATATATATTAAGTTCCCTACATATGAACAAGTTCCATTTTGAGAGCGTGTTCATAAGTCCAATTTGTTTGTAAGTCCAGCAAAGTTAGCCTAGGTAGCCAACTAACACAATCCGCTATATAGTACTGTACTATAATAGGTTTATAATACTTTTATTATACACAAAAAATGCATAAAAAACAAACACAAAAAATAAACATTTTTAATCTTACAGTACAGTACCTTGAAAAGTACAGTAGTACAGTATAACAGCTAGCATACAGGGGCTGGCATTAAGTGAACAGGCAAGAAGAGTTACTGACTGGAGGAGGGAGAGGAGGTGGGAGATGGTAGAGCTGAAGGATCATCAGCAGTAGGAGACGGAGGGCAAGCTGCAATTTCACTCACTCCTTATGTGATTGGACATGAGAACACACATTTGCACCTTTGAAAGTTTGCAACTTGAACGTTCATATGTAGGGGACTTATTGTACATCTACTAAGTCTGTCTAGTCTAATGTGTCATTTAAAGCCAGTGTTTCCTTATTGATTTTCTGTTCAGATTATCCGTCCATTGATGTAAGTGGGGTGTTAAAGCACTTACTTTGTTGTGTTACTGTCAAGTTTTTCCTTTATATCTGTTAATATTTGTTTTATGTATTTAGGTGCTCCTATGTTGGGTGCATTTATATTTACAATTGTTACATTGTCCTGTTGGATTTTTATCATATAATGTCCTCTTTGTCTCTTGTTACAGTCTTTGTTTTAAAGTCTATTTTGTCTGATGTAAGTATTGCTAACCCTGCTTTCTTTTCATTTCTATTTACATGAAATAGCTTTCTCCATCCCTCTCCTTCAGTCTGAGTGTCTTTAGATTTGAAGTGAGTCTCTTGTAGGCAACACATATTTGGGTCTTCTTCTTCTTCCTCTTTTTTTAAAAATCCATTTAGCCACTGTATGTCTTTTGATTGGAGCATTTGGTCCAGTTACATTTAAAGTAATTATCAATAGATATGTACTTATTGCCATTTTGTTAGTTGTTTTCTGGTTGTTATTTTCCAATTCTTCCCTCAGCTTTCAGTCCTAATGAGCTTTCTGTGCCTCAGACAACTCTGGTTTTAATTATCTATTTTACCAGGACTCTCACCTGGGCAACTGGCCTCCCTTCCATGGCTGCTGTCATTCAGCCTTAGCAGGGAATCCAGTCCTATGGTTTGTTTATAAGAACCAAATTCCAAGTTCTCTATACTTGAACGTGTGTCCACATGCCTTTTAAAGAACTTCCTTGGGACTTCCCTGGTGGCACAATGGTTAAGAATCCACCTGTCAATGCAAGGGACACGGGTTCAAGCCCTGGTCTGGGAAGATCCCACATGTCGCGGAGCAACTAAGCCCGTGCGCCACAACTACTGAGCCTTGCTCTAGAGCCCACGAGCCACAACTACTGAGGCCCATGCACCTAGAGCCCATGCTCTGAAACAAGAGAAGCCACCACAATGAGAAGCCCGTGCACCTCAACAAAGAGTAGCCCCCGCTCACTGAAACTAGAGAAAGCCCGCGTGCAGCAACAAAGACCCAACATAGCCAAAAATAAATAAATAAAATAAATAAATAAATAAAAAGAACTTCCTTGCATTCTTCTGCCTCCATGAGCTAAGAGTAAAGAAGATTAATCCTTTTCTCTTATTCTCATATCTATCAGGTCTGAGATCTTCCTTCAGTAACCCCAGAACTTTATCTTCTTGGAGAATAATCTTCCTTTGTAATATAAGTGACAGTCCTGTGAGATGCTGTAAGGTGCATTTTTTTGTTTGTTTGTTTTTACTGTGAGGGTCTTTAGTGAATAAGAACTCTCATTTCTTTGTTCAACAGTTTGTTCATCTTTATACACTTCCAGAGAAAAACTGTTCTGAGTAGTTGAGTAGTTTCAAATAAACTGTTTTTCTTTAAAATATAGATTTAAATGTATTATTAGAGTTGTCAATGTGTCAACAGTATGCCTTTCACAATTTTTCTTATTGCAAAATGATTTTTTTGAAAAGTAGTTTAATTTCAATTTGGTTTCCACAAGTTGGGTCAATTAAATTTAAGTTCTTAACCATTCAGTTGCTCTATATTTTCCATGGCATCACCCACATGCCGACTCTAAAGTATCAACTGGGGGACTCAGAACAAACATGCACACACACACACACACACACACACACACACACACACACTCAGGGATCCACTGTCCTATTCTTTTCCCTTTCCCTCAATAAATTCTGATTTAGTTTTTAAAAGCTCACTAGGTAATTTTGACTATCAGCTAGCTTTGGAAACTATTGAGATGGTTTCTTGTGTATCTAACTCTCTATCTCTCTATCTATCCATCCATTATCCTCCTTTCCTTATTCTAAAAAAGATTTAAGGTACTGTCTTAATTAATATAGTCACGTAGGAAAGTAACCATTTAAAAAAATAGACAAAAAGATCAATAATAGTTTAATCTTTATCTACTTTCTCATAGTTTTATGTTTTCCAAATTTTCTTACCATGTATTATTATAGCGATAATAACTTTTAAAAAGACTGAGTTTTTTATGGATTAAAAAATTGATCCAGTTACTTATCAGGGTTGCCCTGCTTGTGTACTATTTTATGGTTAGTGAGTTGTCAATTAACCAAGTATTTTAATTTTTAGGACTGTCTGTTCCCCAGAGGACTAGAAAGGAAAACGTTCACACCTGTTACTTTACAGATTCCTGGTAAGGCAGGAGACCTCTGAAGTTCTAACATTTTCTGTTCTTTAGGGTTCTGCAACACCCCTGGAAGGATGCGTATTATCCTCAGCCAGCAATGTTATATAAAACATTGGAATTTGAAATTGTAATCTAGCATATTGGAATCTGTGTTGGAAGAACCATTTAAGGCTCCCTGCCCAACCAGTAGTAACACCCCAAGGGCACAATTTATTTATTTCAGTGGATTGCTTCCCTCTAGTGGTGAAAGGTGGTCATACCACTTCAATTTTAGTGTAAAGTTTTTAGTCTCACATAGTTTATAAATTATTTTACACCATGGATTTCTTTGATGACAATGATTGCAATCTATGCTTTTGTGATAATATCACGTAATATCTATGCTAAAACCATTAGCTCATGATTTTAACAACCAAAGCAACAACATCTAAGAAGTCGTAGCCTGTTCTCTAATTTCTTTCTGACTCACTAATTGTTTCAAATGAAACAACTTCTCTCTGATTTATAATACTCCTACTATTAAGAAATCTTACATAAATGCATGTAATTGTTCTCAGTCAGCCCTTATCACTAGACAGCATTATAAGTCAGTATGATTAAGTTTCTAGAAACACAAATTTCCATCATGTGGTTCTAGCCTTTGGTGACAAACAGAACAAAACCAAAGAAGGATTGTGACAGTTTTCTACCAGATCCAGGATTTGATCAACAATTCATGCCTAGAAAACACTTTGTCATTTTGAGACAAATTGCTTTTAAGAAACTCAATGAACTCAGTAAGTTTTCTAGATCATCCTTTGATGTCCTTTTCTTTTTTTTTAAACATCTTTATTGGAGTACAATTGCTTTACAGTGGTGTGTGTTAGTTTCTGCTTTATAACAAAGTGAATCAGTTATACATATACATATGTCCCCATATCTCTTCCCTCTTCTGTCTCCCTCCCTCCCACCTTCCCTATCCCACCCCTCTAGGTGGTCACAAAGCACCGAGCTGATCTCCCTGTGCTATGCGGCTGCTTCCCACTAGCTATCTGTTTTACACTTGGTAGTGTATATATGTCCATGCCACTCTCTCACTTCGTCCCAGCTTACCCTTCCCCCTCCCCATGTCCTCAAGTCCATTCTCTACATCTGCGTCTTTATTCCTGTCCTGCCCCTAGGTTCTTCAGAACCATTTTTTTTTTTTTTTTAGATTCCATATATATGTGTTAGCATATGGTGATGTCCTTTTCATCTGAACTCTCGACAACTCTCCAAGGTAGAAGGGAAGGTATTATTATCCTACCTTATTTTTTTTAATGGTTGAGGAAACTGAGGCTCAGAGAGCACACAACAAAACAGTCTCAGAAATGGGACAAGAATAAGAACCATGGTTGTCCCGCTCTTTGTGAGATGCTTCAGACTCAACATTCAGTGTTTGGCTGTGCATTTTTATTTGGACGTCCACTCACATGCTCTCAGATGTAACTCAGCCTGAGCAGCTCCTTCTCCAGGATCTCTGTCACACTGAGTGGCCTTGCCTCCACTAATCTCATCAAACGAGAAGTCTGGCAGGCCTCCTGGCCTTCTTCCTCTTCCGTCCCCACTTGTAATCAACAAGTCTTGCTGAGTTTCGTGACCCTCGTCCACATCCTGTTTCAACTTCATGTTACTGTCCTAGAGCTGCCATAGCGAAGCTCCACAGACTGGGTGGCTTAGACACCAGAAATCTATTTCTCGCAGTTCTAGAGGCTGGAAGTCTGAGACTGAGGTGTCAGCAGGGCTGGTTTCTTCTCCTTGGCTTGTGGACGGCCATCTTCTCACTGTTTCTCCACATGGTCTTCCCTCCATAGGTGTTTGTGTCCTAATCTCCTCTTCTTCTTTTTTTTTTTTTTTGCTGTACGCGGGCCTCTCACTGCTGTGGCCTCTCCCGTTGCGGAGCACAGGCTCCGGACGCACAGGCTCAGCGGCCATGGCTCATGGGCCCAGCTGCTCTGCGGCATGTGGGATTTTCCCAGACCGGGGCACGAACCCGTGTCCCCTGCATCGGCAGGCGGACTCTCAACCACTGCGCCACCGGGGAAGCCCTAATCTCCTCTTCTTAAGAGGACATCAGGCATATTGGATTAGGGGCCACCCTAATGACCTCATTTTAACTTAATTACCTCCTTAAAGACCCATCTCTACGTATGGTCACATCCTGAGGGTCAGGACTTCACCATAAGAAATTGGGGGAGGGGTGCAACTCAGCCCCTAACGACCCTGTTACAGCTCTGGACTGGCTGAGGGATGCCTCCCTTCATCCCTGCACAATGCAACCTATTCCCACCTGGATCCTCTGCCCCAATTCACTGTCCACAGGTCTGATCCAATATACAGGTCTGATCGTGCAAGTTCCCCTGCTTCTAATCCTTCAACCGAGCCCCATTCTTTCACAGGACAAGAGAAGACCTCTTGGACCTGGCCCTGCCTTTCTCACCTGCCTCTTTTCTCTCCGCACCTCTTGTCTCACACTTGACCTCCACTGATGCTAAAATGCTTCGTGACCAGGCCATGCTGCTTCACGCCTCAACGCCTTGGCTTATATTTATGCCCTCACCCTAAGACCTTCTGCCTGCCTCTTCCTCATTCTTCCCAATGGACAGAAAATGGAAGCCCCTTCTGGTTCCTTCAGGCGGATTAAAGCTCTGGCCCCCAGAGCAACCTGTGGGCATGAGTGCCCCTTGGTACATTATGAGGGACTGAATAGGGGAAGATCAATATCACTGATCGTTGGAACAGTTTGTTAAGGAAATGATGATCCAGGTCTGACACTGGGAACTCACCGTCCCAAAGAGCTGTCCCCCTCACTTCTGGAGGTGACAGCTGCCCTGGATCAGGTGGCTTGTATGAGCCTCTGGGCAAGGGAGGCTTCTTCATGGTTTCACATAGACGCCTCAGTTTCTTCCCATTTATGGCTGGCTACATATGTATTTCTATTTTATATACATTTTAACTTAGACTCATACCTGTGAGGTTGGTACTCATTTGTGGAGATATTAATTTATATTTCCTTTTCCCCAACCCTTTCTCTTTGTCCTTTCCAGCCGATCGCAGGCCCCAGATCTCCTGGCTTCAGGGGTGGATCGTGACAACATGGAACACAGGAGGGTTATCAGGGTGGATTTCCAGTCCGGGGGTTTTCCAGGCTGTGAATCATGCCCAAGCATTCAGTCAGAGAAATGGCTCTGCCTTCACATTTTAACCAACTCCTACCTCATTATAGTAGCTCCTTTAACCCCATATAACCTTTAAAACAATATCATGTAAACACTTCCACACCAGCAACTTTATCGGAAACGTTACCCCCTCTCCGGCATGTGATTACTATTAATGATTTTATTTACAAACCCCACTACCACCCGCGTGAAGCTGTGTCAGGAACCAACTTTGTCCATCCCCCAGCCTCGTGCTGTAATTAAATGGAATATTTGTGTTTTGTGTTCCTGGTGTATAAACTGCCCAGACAATGTCCTATTCATCTTTGTGTCCTCAGGACCCAGCGCTGGACACAGAGTAATGTTCCCCAAATATCTACTGCAAATAAAGTTAACATAACCAGAACTATGGGAGAACAGGGGTGTCCAAGTAAATATTTCCAAGGAGTTTTAGTGAGAAGGTTTTGGTAAAGGAGGTGGGGAGTGGAGGTGAAGGTACACATCGAACAAGGTTAGCTAGGAATTGATCGTCATTGACGCTGGGTAATGGGACTGCATTATAGTAGTCTCTCTGCTTTTGAATATATTTGAAATTTTCCCTAAAAAAAAAAAACCAGAAAAAAAAAAACACCCAAGAAAGACCTGTTTGTTCATAAATAAGCATGAGAAAGAAAGCTTTTTCTTTTCCTTTTTGGGATTTGTCATAATGGTCCTTAGTTGAGGAACAGGGCAGTGACTTCCATCTCTTCCGGGGAGAAGCCAGATCAGGATGTCGCTTGTGTGGCTAGTCAGCCCTTGAGGTGGTGTTGCTAATTCCTGAGAATAAAACCTTCATTTAGCTGTAGAAGGGAACAGTTGAGTAATACAGTGATCGCTGTCATTGGCTCAGATTTTGTAAGCAGCTTCATTTTTTTTTTTTATTTTTTAATTTTTACGGTACGCCGGCCTCTCACTGTTGTGGCCTCTCCCGTTGCGGAGCACAGGCTCCGGACGCGCAGGCTCAGCGGCCATGGCTTACGGGCCCAGCCGCTCCGCGGCATGTGGGATCTTCCCAGACCGGGGCACGAACCCGTGTCCCCTCCATCAGCAGGCGGACTCTCAACCACTGCGCCACCAGGGAAGCCCAGCAGCTTCATTTTTAATGATGGCGTGAATGGAAGATTACAGGAACTGGTGGGATTGTCTGAAATGTCAGGACTGGAATCTTTCATTGCAGGGGGATGCCGTGAGACTTGACACTGATATATTCATTAGAAGTCACAAAGAAGAAAGTGGCATAGAAATAAAAGAAGAGATTTGACATTTCTGTGTGAAGAAAGGGGGATGAAAATAAGTACATGATGACATACAAAAATTACAAGGTTGGGACATTATGTTACAACATGGATGAACCTTGGAAACATTAGGATGAGTGAAAGAAACCAGTCACGAAACCCACATATAGTATAGTTCCATTTATATAAAATGTCCAGAATAGGTAAATCCATGAGACAGAAAGTAGATTAGTGGTTGCCTAAGGTTAGGCTGGGAAGACAATGGGCAACTGACTGCTAACGGGTAAGAGGTTTCTTTTGGGGGTAATGAAAATGTTCTAAAATTGTAGTGATGTTCGTACAATTCTGTAAATTCACTAAAAACCATTGAGTCATACATTTTATTATTTTAAAGAAAGATTTTATTTTTAATTAATTAATTAATTCATTTTTGGCTGCCTTGGGTCTTTGTTGCTGCACGCGGGCTTTCTCTAGCTGCGGCCAGCGGGGCTGCTCTTTGTTGTGGTGTGCGGGCTTCTCATTGTCGTGGCTTCTCTTGTTGCGGAGCACAGGCTCTAGGCACGTGGGCTCAGTAGTTGTGGCTTGCGGGCTTTAGAGCGCAGGCTCAGTAGTTGTGGCGCACTGGCTTAGTTGCTCCGCGGCACGTGGGATCTTCCTGGACCAGGGCTCGAACCTGTGTCCCCCGCGTTGGCAGGCGGGTTCTTAACCAATGCGCCACCACGGAAGCCCCCCAATGCCACACTCTAGTAACCAGGGGAGCTGTGATTCAAACTGAGGTCTCTGTCTTAATGCTCCAAAGTCTGTATTCTTTACACGTTGAGGGTTCCATAGCTGGCAGGGGACAGTACTCTAAGAATTTTCTTCTGACTTTTTTTTGAAGCACTAAACGGGGCCAGCTGCATTTTTTGGAGTAATTAAGAAATGTACACCAGAATCACAGGGGCCACTTATTCAAAATAAATAGGACCAGGACCTAGGCACGTGTACTTTGCAAAAGCTCCTCAGTGGTTCAGATGCACACTCCTGGTTCAGTCCCCTGGGTCTCAAGCCTCTGTTTGGAGGCTTCTGAGGATGGTGATGAGTGAGTACAGAGCCTGGCACTTGATATATGAGAACTATCATTAAGGAGTCCACTGTTTGGTTTGCAGGGCAGAAATAGAGACACAGATGTAGAGAACAAAGGCATGGACCCCAAGGGGGGAAAGCGGGGGAGGGGTGGTGGGCGGGTGGTGGTGTGATGAAATGGGAGACCGGGACCAACACACACACACCAGTATGTATAAAATAGACAACCAACAAGGACCTGCTGTATAAAAAAACATAAACAAAACAAAATTCAGTAAAACAACAAAAGGAGTCCACGGTTTAATTCCCAGTCTTGCTATTAATTTTCTTTGGACAAGGCATTTCCCTGCCCAAGTCTCAGTTTCTTCATTTGTAAAACAAGAGGTTTAGATGAGAGAAACAGCTAAGGACTCTACCAGTTAGACATCCACTGATTATGGGACCAACAGTCTCTTATTTGCGTGAAGCAAATTACCTCTCCTCTCTTTTTTCTTGAATTAAAAAACCTAAATTTACCCTGAACTTTGTCTTGAAAAAAAAGGGGCTATGGGAAGAGGGCCAGGGATGGTGACACACAGACTTCTGATCGTGCTTACTACTTAGTGCACTCTTTCCCTGCAGAGACAAGGCCAGTATGCCCCTCCCCCCGGAGCCAGCAACATTTGGGGACTCGAGGCATCCGGACACGTGGCAGCGCTGGGGCCTGGCTGCCCGGGACACTGTAGATCGGGGACCCAGCCACGTTTCTGCCGCCTAGTGGCGGCCAAGCTCAGTATGTCCCTGTCCCTGAAGGGCTTCCCATGCCCATCGCGGCAGGACTGACCATACCCCAGGCTGCCACCACCCCAGAGGCCTGGCTCACCGCCTTCCAGCTGTTACATCTCTTGGGTGAGGGCCACCTGACCCCACCCTATGCTCACTCCATACAGCATGGTTCAATTTCTTCATGACTCAGCACCTGAAAACCCAGCAGTCCTGCAGGGCAGCTTTGATCTGGCCACTGAACCACACCCAACCCCAGCACCTCAGCCTACTGTACCACCAGTAGTATCAGGTCCTCATACTATGTAGCAATACTGAGGCTGAAAATCACGGTTAGCAGATAGAAAACCTGGAAAGCGCTGGATAGAAGACCTGTGAGCGTCGTCACGCCGTAAGCCCAGCAGTAGTCCCAGCTTCTCAGTCATGCTAAGCTTCTCTCTGGGAGCCCTAGCGCAGCAGAAGGAGCCATTCGATCAACTCTTTAATTCCTCCCCAATCCCACTGAGGCCAGCCAAGAGCTTACATGAGGGTCCCTGGCTTTGGGGAGCTCAGCCTAACTGACAAGACAACCATAGTGTTTGGAAGGGCGGCCCTGTCTCTAACTACAACAGAAGCTCAAGATGGGAAAAGTTGGTGTGGGCAAAGGTGGTCAGAGAAGGCTTTCTGGAATAGAAGGACTTGAAGGGTGGTAGAGCTGTGATGGACAGGTGGCATACCAAGATGGCCTAAGAGGGTCAGAGATCGGCTGCTTCACTCAGAAGTGAAGGATATCAATTATAATTTGTGAAAGATGAGACTGGGACTAGATTGTGGTAGCCTTGAATGGCAGGCTATGTGGACCGGACACAAAAGCCAATCAAGAACCAGTGGACATTTTGAGGAGGAAGGGACATATTGAAATCTCCATTTCAGGAGGAGCCTGGCGTCTGGGTGTGGTGTCTGGATTTGTGAGACTAGATGGAGGCCAGTTTCAGACTGAAGAGGGACTGGCTTCAGGTGGCGACAGCGGGAATGGTGGTTCTTCTTACTCATTCAGGTATAGGTCAGAGATACGTTTTGGTATTATTTCATAGGTAAAACAGAGATTATAGATGTGGCTGCTAATAACTCTGTTTCCAAAAGTTGTTTCCTACTTTGACCAGAGGCAATAAGACAAAAAGTCAATATGTTCTCTTAAAACAGCAAGAGGTTTGACATTTGGTGGTCCCAGGCCCAGGTGATCATGGTAGAACAAGCCTATGTGGAGAATGTGTAGCAGTTGCAAAGTAAAGAAAATGGTTCCTGTACTTTCTGTCACAGGAATTGTTCAGCCTGGAGACCCTGTGATAACCCATGCAGGAGCAAGTGATGTGGGCACAGCTGCCATCCAACTTACCTGGATGGCTGGAGCTATTCCTCTGGTCACAGCTGGCTCCCAGCACCAGCTTCAAATGGCAGAAAAGCTTGGAGCAGCCGGGTGCAGACCCATCTCTCACAGCTCTCGTGTTTGGTTTTCTAGCAGATGCTGTGCGGTCTGCTGAAGCCACCTTCTCTCTCCTCTGTTGCTTTGTCAAGGAAGAGGTTGGCAAGTAGAGTTCTCATGCTAGGCGGTCCTCCAGGGTGGATGATCCGTCCCTCATCCCAAATGGGAGTTAAGTCTGTTTCTCCAAATCACCACGGCAGCCCAGTCACTATTGTAATAGCTGTTCGCTTGAGGTTTCGTCTGGTGGCAAAATGTTGCCGAATTGCCTTCGTTCTCCTGATACCTGTAACTGCCTATCCAGCTTCTTGAGCTTCTGTGTCTCAACTATAAAATAGGTACAATGGTAGTAGCTCCCTCAAAACAGAGCCGTGCTGATCCCAGGGTTGGGGAAAGTACTACAAGATGAGATCTTCCTGTGCCGTAAAGAAGGGCTCAGAGAACAGTGTGGACATGTTAAAGGAGGAGGAGCTAGTCAGGAGGCCCTCTCACTGGCCACGTTTGGGACAATTGAGCATCAAAATAAACAATGAAATAGTAATGATTAATAAACCCTGGAGTAAAATAGGAATCCATGACTCTATACTGATATAAATATATGAATAAACACAAATAAATTCTTCCTTAACATTGGAATGCCAACTAATAAGCATAGAGGGAATAATGGAATTAGAAAAAAAAAAACACATTTTGTAACCACCATGGCAACAATTGTTTCAGGCAGGAACCATCAATGGATGTTAAAACTAGTGGGTGAGAATTTGATGGGAGATAAGATATTTACATAGTCTCAAGGTATCTCTCATCCAGATACAGATTAATTAGAACATGCAAAGTAGTAACTACAGTGGAGAAACCTGTCAATACCACTCTCCAAGTGGTCAAAGTTAATACCACCAGTAATAGGATATAAAGATAGCAAGTGACTCCTACAGGATTCTCTGGGACGGTCCCAACAGCACTTTGGAGGTATTCCTGCGAGGAATGCACAGCTGCATCGAATCTTGAGGAGACATCAGGCAAACTTAAATGGAGGGACATTCTGTAAAGGAAATGTCCTGTGTTCAAAAAAAATCAAGGTCAGGAAAGCCAAAGAGGACTGTTCCAGTTTAAAGGACACTAGAGAAACATGATGACTAAATGCAACCTGGACGCTATATCAAGGTTAAAACAGAAAAGAACTATAAAGGACATAAGGGGAATGATTGACAAAATTGGAATAAGATCTGTAGAGTAGATAACAGAACAGTGTCGATTTCTTGATTTGATCTTTGCATTGTAGTTATGTAAGAGAATGCCTTAACATTTTTTTTTAAAGGAAATACACATTAAAGAGGTAAAGCGCTAAGTTGTCTGCAACTTACTCTCAAATGGTTCAGCAAAAATTTATGAACACAGACAATGCACACACATGTCCCCACGGGGGACAGCACCCCTCCCCAGCTGTTCCCCTCTGGGGCACCCGGCCACCCCCCATGGGGGACAGCCCATTTACCATGTTACAGGGTTGTTGTGAGGATTAAAGGAAACCAAGAGGGCAGTGGCTCCCACCAGGCCTGGTACTTCGTGGGAGGGACAGGCAGCGTCTGCTGTGGCTTTTTAGTGTTACATTCATTCCTTCCTAGCTGCCCACACGTGGGAAGAGTTGTTATGTCCCAGGTACCCTGAATCCCCGGTCACCTCCTCTCTGAATCGAGCATGGTTTACTGAGTGCAGGTCTGCTCTAGCCCCTTTGGAGACTCAAAGAAGAAAGCAGCCCCTGCCGTTCTCCAGAGCATTAAGGATGCTGGGTGGCTACCTAGGCCATTGGATGTCCCAGGCCCATTCTCTGCTCTGCTGAGCCCTCAGCACGAGTGGCCCTCGCTTCCTGCATGTCTAGCTCCTGGTTGAGCTGCAGGCCCAGCTCGGATGCCTGCTGCTATGAGTCCCCTTCCCCCGCTTCAGCTGGGCTGGGCTGGGGCTGCTTTGTTCTTGGAGACTCCAAAGGGGCTAGAGCAGACCTGCACTCAGTAAACCATGCTCGATTCAGAGAGGAGGTGGCCAGGGATTCAGAGTACCTGGGACATAATAACGCTTCCCACGTGTGGGCAGCTAGGAAGGAATGAATGTAACGCTAAAAAGCCACAGCAGACGCTGCCTGTCCCGCCTACGAAGTGCAGGCCTGGTGGGAGCCACTGCCCTCTTGGTTTCCTTTAATCCTCACAACAACCCTATGACCTGGTGAATTCGTTTCCTGGGGCAGACGTAAGAAGGTACCAGAACCTGGGAGCTTCCAACAATAGAAATGTGCTCTTCACAGGTGTGGAGGCCAGAAGTCCAAGATCAATCCTGGACAGGGCCATGGCACCTTCTGAGGGCGTTACATCTGTTAAGACCTTATTTCCACATAGTGTCATACGAGGTACTAAGAATAGGAATTAAATATATATTTTGGGGGACACCATTCAACCCATAACAGATAAGTAGTGCTATAAATATCTCATTTTACACATGGGGAAAAGAAGGCCACAAACATAGGGATTCTGTGCACGACCACTCACTCAGGTAATAAACTTCTGGACAACAGTGGCAGGATGGCCAGCCGGAGTTATCAAAGAGGATCTGGGCTCTAGGTAGACAAGAAAAGTAGCTTTTTAATGAGCCCCTTCTGAGTACCACACTGAACATTGCTCACACTTCCTATGGCAGCTTGTTTCTCCTGCAGATAATTCTGTGAGCTGGGTGTGGCTTCTGGAGATTCATGTGCAGAGACCAAATCACAGAGGAGTAGATGAACTGTGTATGGAGCATGAGCTAGTGCCCATAGAAACAGGGTTTTATCCCTGCTTTGTAACCCTGAGCACTTTTTAACCATCAGAACTTGAAAAATGGACTGTACCCTTAGTGTGAGGTGATGAGCTCCCTGTGTCTGGGGGCATTCAAGCAGAGTTTGAGAGAGAATGGCTGGCAGGTCCTGGCAGACCGAGTCCTGCCTTGAGGAGGGGTGGGATGAGAGTGCAGGCAGGTGCCTTCTGGAAGGCAAGTTCCTCAACCCCCTGTGGCTTGGGAGGTCAGGAGGAATCTTGAGGAGGATCCCACAGGAGGAGATCTTATCCAGGAACCAGTGAGAGAGAGCAGAGTGCGGGCAGCCACGACACTCAGGTGGGGACTAGGGAGGGGAGCCAGGGCAGCTGTGTTGCCTCTGGGCCCTCACTCTGTTCCCTCCAGGTTTGCAGGCGCTGCAGTTCGTGTGGCAATGGTCCAGGTCCCAGCTGGCACAGCAGGAAATCTTTACACACGTCCTGGACCGGTACAGCTATTGCTCGTGAGCACTTGCCTTGGGCCAGGCCCTGTTCCAAGCACTCTCTTTGTATTACCTCAGCCACAGCGCTCAAGGCCACCCCTGAGGTTGACTCACTGAGCACTGATCTTACAGAAAGAGCAGCTGAGGCCTAGAAACCCAGCCAAGTTCCCGTGGTACCTGGGGCAGCAAAGCTGGGCTCAGGCGGCAGCTCCAAGGCCTTCGAGTCTCGGGAACAGCCCTCCTGCGGGCTGTCTGGTTGGACGACCCGGGGTTCCATCCCCTTCTGCTCCTTTGTACCTGTGAGGCCGCAGGCAGGGGGTGAGCCCCTCTTTGAACAAGGCAGGTTGACAGGCAGGATGAAGGGGCAGCTGGGAGAAGAGGCCAGGTGGGGACTTATTACCAGGCTCTGGACGCCTGGCAGGGTGATGTGCCCGAGGTCCCAGAGGGCTGAAACGTGGCGCCTTCTGTCCACAAAGCTCTCATCTGCCCACCACTGACCTGTCCGTCCAACTGATGGGAGGCGGAGTTCCCGAGCAGGGTCTGCAGTCTCAGATACACTGTGGCCTCGCAGGGCCTTGCCTGCTCTCCCGGCAGGGTGGCCCCCTAACACTCCTTTCTCTCTCAGTGAAAGGTTTTACTAGGATGGAGAACCTGTCTTCACAGATCCACCCAGGGTTGGGATGTACCCCAAAATGGAGGTATCCATCACTCAGGGTAACATCGAATGCTATGCTGACATCCTGGTTTACAATGTAAAGTGATGGGCCACCTGATTCCAGGCATCGTACGTCTTCTGGCCTTGGGTAAGTCGGGGGTCCCAAGCCCTGGTTCCTCAACTCTGCCCAGGGACTGCTGAGATGGGTCCGGCCCCTGTACCTAGGACCACCCTGGACTTGTGTCCACCTCTAAGCAGGCCAGTCTCCATCCAGGCAGTGGGCCAGGCAGCCATCCCAGACGTGGCTCAGTCCTTCCCTGCACCCCCCAAGTCTCCTCACCCACTCTACCAACTCCTTCCCCAACCCTGGATCATCCCCAGACTCTCCCACCTGAAATGCAGTTCCTCACCCAAGCGGGCCGCCAGGTTCTACCAAGCTCTCTCCTCGTTTTCCCTTTGCAATGCTGGGAACAGAAACCTCAGCCTGAATCCTGGCTCCCTACTCATCTGCTCTGAGACTTAGGACCCTCTGAGCCTCAGTGTCCTCATCTGTAAAATGGGTTGATGACAGGACCTGCTTCACAGGCTCAATTTGACGTCAAGTGGGAAAGGCATTCCCAGGGGACGCTGCCCGACACCAAGCAGTCATTGTTGTCATAGCTAAACTGTATGGTGCACCTATTGTGCACCAGGCACTGTTCTATGGGATATATTTGTCTCACCCACTTAATGTGCCCCACTTGGCCCAGGGCAGGCACTATGGTATCACATTTGCACATGAGGGAACCGAGATCCAGAGAGGTTAAGGAATCTTCCTGAGGCCACACAGCTACTTAGGAGGGCAGCTAAGAAAGTGGAATTTGTGTTCAGACCCCATCAGATAAGCTTCCCAGACTAACTTTCTTTGCTCTTGACTGCCATTTTTTTTATACTGTTTTAGTTTTTTTGCTGTTTTTGTTATTACATTTTTATATAGATGCGTATATTAGTAAAACATTTTTTAACCAATAAAATTCTATACATTAGGTCAATAGGCCAATTGGTATGACACATTAAGTCAAAATATATAAATTTATATAACTTTATCTGTGGTTGAGGCATAACTGAAAATATCTGTAGGCAGTAAAGACACAAAACAATGAAATATTTACTTTCTCAACAGTTCAAAATAGAATGTGATATTGGCAAAAGGAAAATAGAAACATCTCCCTAAAATAACTTGGGTCCAGATTATAAAATTTTATAAATACCATTGTGTGAGCTTCTACTTCTGATACATTATGAAGACTGTCAAAGTGGGGTCCTATAGGATTTATAAATCTAGGCTTGCCTGATCAATATATTATTCCAGTGCTTCTTTGTGGAGATGGCTCTGAGCACCCCTGCAGGCCTCCCTGAGATCCAGCCATGACCTTCTCTACCCTCTGACCAAAGCCCTTGACTTGGAGTCGGGCAGTTTCTCTGGGGCTGCTTCAGCTCTGTCTCAGGGGTCTGTCCACCTGTGATAGGGAAGGTAAGCTGTTTATCATGCTGTCCATCCTCATCAGTTTTTGTGATTAGCTCATAACAAAATTCAGAAGAAAGGTGATATAGACCTTATGAATTTATCTCTTTAGCCAGCCTGTGAGCCGATAAATTCTGAAGGTCTCATCACTCTGGCCACTCATAGGACTAATTTTGCCTGGGCTCACCTGTCAAAACCTAAAGAGAACTTTCTTTGCTCTTATCTTGTTGTACTCATGAGAGTCAGATAGAGATCTCCTCTGCAAAACATTTGTGAACCAAGAGTTGCAGATTGTAATATATCCAATCAGAGGTGGCTGGGCATCAGATTGGGTCCAAGATTTGAGGTACACATGCAATGCATATGAACAACTTTATCCATTGCATGGTTTCCTCTCAGTCAAAATTAAGACTTTGCCTCCCGTGAGCCCTGCCTCTTACATACATTCTCACCATAATTCTATTTTATGTATTCTTCTAAATGGCAAAATTTAAACAAAGATAATTTAGAATACTGTGACTATTTGGGGGAACCATTTTTATACTGTAGCTCTCTCTTTTTTATTGAGATATAATTAACATATAACATCATCTTAGTTACAAGTGTACATGATAATGATTTCAGACATGTATATGGAATACACGTATACGTGTATTCCATGTATGGCCACCCACCATGGGGGACATCACACCCGTTGATTCAATCGGCTTTCTTAAATATGGTGACTCTAATCTAATCAATCATCCTATTTAATGGGTGTCAGGAGACTTAAGAAACCAGATTGTATTAATGGGGTCAGGAAACCTAAGGGTGTTGGTTGTTTTAATGAAAGTCAGGAGATTTAAGAAGGCCAATTGATTTAAATGGGTTAACAATGTTTAAGGGAGCTGATATAATCAATGGGAGTCATGTGATTTAGGAGGCTGATTGAATCATTTACAGCCCATAATTTGAGGGGACTGACTGAATCAAAGGCAAACACATGAGTTAAGGGGGCCCTTTGTTTTAAGGGTGGTCAGGAGATTAAGAAGGGTGATTAATTTAATGGGGTTCAGGAGAATTAAGAAGACAGAATGACAATGCAGGTCTGGAGAGTTAAGAAGGCAGATTGATTGCTGGTGTGGGTTAGGAAACTTAAGAGGTTTAATTAGTAAAATGGGTGTCAGGAGATTTAAGAAGAAATCTTTAATGGGGGTAGGGATATTTAATGGGGCTGATTGAGTCAATGGGAGTCACCTGATTTATGGGGACTGATTTAACAATAGGAGTCATGTTCTCCAAGGGGCTGATTGAATCAGCCCAAGCACCCATCACCCCCAGCGGGACAGCACCTACCTATGTTTGCAACTGTGTATAGAATATGTGTACACAAAGGAACTTTGTCGTATACACGACAGTTTACATACTAGTGTCCACAAACTGTGGGTACACGCTGCATATACACAACCGTATACATACAATGTGTCCACAAAAAAACTTTGGGTACACACTGCATATACACAACAGTGTACATACTATGTTTCTTCAAAGGAATTTTTGGTACACAGTGCATATACACAACTGTGGAGATTCTATGTTTCTCCAAAAGAACTTTGAGTACACAAGGCATATACACAGCTGTGGACATACTATGTGTCCACAAAGGAACTTTGTTTACACAATGCATATACACAACTGAGTATAACAGGTGGGAGCCTGCGTCCCACTTCAGGGGCGCCTGGCCAGGGCGGTACCTGGGCCCCATCACCGGGGTGCCCAGCCAACCTCCATACTCACATAGAAAGAGGAAGAGAGATGGGGAGAGGAGGGAGAGAATATGATAAAGCAAATGTAGTGAAATGTTAATGTTTGGGGTATCTAGATAAAAGATATATAGGGATACTTTGCATGACTTTTGCAAATTTCTAGAATTATGTCAAAATAAAAAGTTTAAAAATTTCCATGAGAATTAAATGTGACAGTACAAGTAAAGCAGTTAAAATATTGTACTTAGCATAGTACCTGGCACATGGGAAATACTTGCTGCACAATAGCTAGTATTATAAATGTATCTTCCTATATACAACCTTCCAAACTTTCCAGTCCATCTGCCCACTGTCTGCAGAATACACCCTGTCATCTTTCCGGCCCTGCTTTCTTGGGTTTCTGACTTTGCCTGGCATGTACCCTGTAGTCTTCCTGGTTAGCATGAAACAACTTTAGCTGAGCCCTAAGAAATTCTTTCTGAAGAAACTATGGCTACTTTCTGTACCCTTCTCTCCCTTTCCTGAATTCCTATAGACAAATTATAGATCAAAAAAGCACCAGCTCACTTCCTGTCATATGTGATTTCCTCTTTGTAAAAAGAAAAAGTTATATTGTCCAACCTATTCTTTTCCGGAGAGGAGGTGCTTGACTAGAAATATATAAAATGCAAATTACAGAACAATATGTATACAGATAATCCATTGTGTAAGAAAAATAAAGTAGATGTATATTTAGAAATGGTTACCTTTTGGGAGTAGGATTGAGGGGGAAAGGAGAAACTTTCAAAAATGTTTTTGTGTATTTTAAACTTTTTGTGGTAATTGAAAAATAATTTTGTAAATAATTTAGAAACAGCTCTTGGTGCCTGAGATACATCCTGAACAAAAAACTTAGAAGGATCCTTGTCCTCATTAAGACGACATTCTCGGGCTTCCCTGGTGGCACAGTGGTTGAGAGTCCGCCTGCCAATGCAGGGGACACGGGTTCGTGCCCCGGTCCGGGAAGATCCCACATGCCGCGGAGCGGCTGGGCCCGTGAGCCATGGATGCTGAGCCTGCGCGTCCGGAGCCTGTGCTCCGCAACGGGAGAGGCCACAACAGTGAGAGGCCCGCGTACCGCAAAAAAAAAAAAAAAAAAAAAAAAAGATGACATTCTCATGGGAGAAGACAGGCAATAAGCAATAAACATAATACATATATAAACTATGCAGCATGTTAAATGAAAGTAAAAAGAAAATGTAGAGCTGAGTAGGGAGAATCAGAAATGCTGGGAAGATGCAAGACAGGTTTCAGTACTACACTGGGTGGTCATTTAGGAGATGATATTGGAGGTGAGACTTAAGGTCATAATGTGTCCTCAAGTCTTCCGAGAAGTCAATTCCCAAAGTTTACAGGAAGGCAATCCCTAAAATTGTGACAGGTGGTAAATTATTTACTTGGTGAGTAAGCATCTTTTGCTCTGACAAGATTTAGACTTAAGCACAGAAATATTCAAAAGAAGCAAAATCGAGATATTGATATTTTGGGGTTTAAAATCTGTGCATATTTATTATTTTAGGTATTGGTGATAATTAAGAGAGTTGGTCTGCTAGAGAAACAGGTCAGTCTCGCAATTTCTATTGATTTGGAATCATACTGTGTTTATAGACAGTGTTGGAAATTTGTCTAAAACAGGCACAGGGACCTCTCTTTGTGGCTGTGTCCCTCTCCAGCATTGTATCCCCAAATTGCTTTTCACTTTTGTGATTCCCTGTGTCTTGCCTAGCCTCCTTCTACCCACTTATGATTTCCAAATATATACCTGGCATAATATATAACTTTTTGAAATTCATATAGGTAATATAGGTAAACACTCCACTCCCAGCAAGAATTTTCTAAATTTTGGTGCCTATATATTAGTAATGATTAATAATACAATATTTTGTTCTTTTATTTGATATCAAACATTATATTTTCAGGAATACTGTTAGAACAAGAAACACTGAATTTGAGAAACACTGTTCTGGTAGGTAGAAAAATGCCCCCCAAAAGATGTCCTGGATTATCTGGGTGGGCCCAATGGAATCACAAGGATCCTTTAGAGAGGGAGACAGGAGGGTCCCAGTTATCAGAATCATCACTGTATGACCGAAGCAGAGGGTGGAGAGATGAGATTGCTGGGAAAGGGCCAGGAGCCAAGGAATGCAGGCAGCCTCTAGAAGCTGGAAAAGCAAGGAAACAAATTCTCCCTTAGAGCCTCCAGAAGGAACAAAGACTTGCCCACAGATGTATTTACCCCAGTGGCACATTTTGGACTTCTGACCTCCAAAACTCTTAAGATAATAAATTCTTGTTGTTTTTAACTATCAAGTTTGTGTAATTTGCTACAGTCAGAAGAGGAAACGTATCCAATTGTCATTAGGATTATGTCGTAGACTTTTGTTAAAGCAACGATTAGCCCTGTTCATTTATCACCTACTGCAAAGTGCCCTTATGATTTAGAAAATGAATTTTGTTTAGAATGGAAGAGCTAGTATTTTTTATTACATGCTTTTGTAAGTACGAAAAATTGTTTAATTAAATTTTCATAGTGTTTCATATTTTTCTCAAAAGAGAAAGAAGCATATTGTAATATGTCTACTCTGATTTGATATGGAAGGGTTCTTGCCATCCCAAGAATTAATATCCCAATATTAATTGTATATTTTATTGGTATATTTTTATTAATGAAAATGTGATGTGAATTGGGAGATTGGGATTGACATATATGCACTCATATGTACAAAATAGATACCTAATAAGAACCTGCTGTATAGCACAGGGAACTCCACTTCTCTGTACAGTAGAAACTAACACAATACTGTAAAACAACTATATCCCAATGTGATGTGGACTGTTTGTATCCCCCCAAAACTTAACCCCTAATGTGATGGTATTAAGGGGTGAGGCCTATAAGAGGTTAGGTCATGAGGGTGACATCCTCATGAATGGGATTAGTGCCCTTACAAAAGAGACATGAGAGCTTGCTCTAGCTCTCTGCTCTCTGCCTTGTGAGGATACCATGAGAAGGTGGCTGTCTACAAGCCAGGAAGAGGGTCCTCACCAGACATGGGATCTGCTGGCACATTGATTACAGATTTCTAGCATCCAGAACTGTGAGAAATAAACTCCTGTTGTTTAAGCCACTCAGTCTATGGTGATTTGTTAGAGCTGCCTGAATGGGCTGAGACATCACATGTTACCCAGATTTCACAGAGTGAACAGAGAGTAGGACTTCATCTCATGGATAACGAATTACTTCTCTGAATTACAGTTTAAGTTTCCTTGGCTTTGGTCCCTACAGTTAGTGTTAGTAATCATCTGACAATGTATGCATATGATAGTTACCTTTAAGGGACATATGGAAATTAATCATCATTATCACAAGCTGATAAACAATGTCATAAAATAATATTATGGTTAAGAGTTTGATTTTACATGGACTGGGATGAGGCACTGTGATCCCACCTGACACCTTGGTGAGCATGAGGAAAAGGCACCCTCTCTGGGTGGAAGCCTCTGGAGGGTTCAGGCCATGAGAAGCCAGGGGAGGATGTGCTAGATTTGAGCTGTTATCCATCCCTTGGATGAGGTGCAACCTGCACAGCCATCTGCCGGAGCCCTGGGAAGGCGCCTTAGAAGTCCCGCAAGAAGCGCAATCCTGTAGTGGGAAAATGGTGACCTTGACATTACATAGATGGGAGCTGACTCCTTTCTCCATTGCTTATTAGTAATGTGGCCTGAGCAAGTTACTTATGTTCTCTGAACCTAAAACGGCCCATCTGTAAGATACAGACAGTAATATGTATCTTGAATAATTGTGCTCAAAATTAGGGACAAAGTATGTCAAATGCCTGACTCACACTAGATGGTGGTCATTATCATGCAGTATAAGTTTCTCATTTAAAAAATGAGGAAATAGAAGCCTCGAAAGGGCCAGGCTCACCTAAGGCATATTAAGAGGTTTTCCGTGTTTGACCTACAGCCACTGTTGAGCCTCCTTGAAGCATTAAGTGAGTTTGGTGAGGCAGGAAGTGAGTTTGGTGCATTTTTTTTCTAAGTGTGGGAAAAATATAACCATCTCAATGGGCTGTGAGTCTGAGGTTTTACTTTATACCAATTATATACTTACAGCTCTTTCTGGTGATTTTAAAAAACAAAGACTTAATTTTTGTGTGTGTGTTTATTCTTTTTTATTTCTTTATTTTACTTCTTATTAAAATTTTCAAACATGAAGAAAAATAGAATAATATAATGAATATCCGTCATCTGAGTTTAACAATTGTTAATATTTTGCAGAGACTTAATTTTTTGAGTAAAGTTTATTTCATATTTAGACTAGGCCATATCAGCAGCAGGGAACCTGTCAAGTCTGCAATTTTGGGGGAAATAAGAGCCTATAAATCACGTTAGTTACTTCGTGGGAGGGAAGGGAGAGGTGTCTCCAGGACCCCCGGGGCAGGATGTTATGTTGACACCAGGTGAGGCCCCTAGGCTGCCAAAGCAGGTGGGCAGCTCTTCAGTGAAGCCTGGGTGTGGGCCAGAGGACAGGTGAGCCGGAGGGAGGACCTGGTGGTCACTCGGGGGTCTGCAGCTGGTAGGATCCAAGATGAGGACAAGCATTCCAGGCAGTGATCGGGCTCTGACCAGTTGAAAGAAAATTTCATACATTATTCCACCCTCAGGCTGCCCTGGGAAGGCTGGCAGGGCAAGCAGTACCCAGGGGGACAGAAGCCCAATGAGCCCAGCTAGTGCACCCTCCCGCCAAGAACCATCAGGATACCAGGGGATGCTTCCCAGAGATCGGGAGTATATATGTGCCTACCTTCCTCTCCCATAACCCCAGGACCTTCAGGAGAGAGGCAGGGGTGGAAAGCTTATCTGAGGAGCCAGCCATTTTATCCCAGAGAGGCTCAGCATTACCCCTAAGTATAAACAATCAGATCGGGTTAAATGTAAACTGAGTCAGGCATTTATTATTAGCTTTTCTTTATTCGTAAAATGACCAGATTAACTATAGTCAAAATAAATGAGCTACAATTTCTCCATATCTTTGAGTATCACGCGAGTGCATTGTGACCCAGATATGTATTCTCCCTCCCTCCTTCATCCCTTCACGCCTAACAGAAGTCGCTAAATTCCATGTAGGAATCTCTTCTACAGTATCCCTGAGAGATTCAGACCGAACCTGATTATCTCCAGCAACGTGAAGGTTACTACCTGATGGATCAGGGTTTGAAATTTTTAAGGTGTTACAGACGCTTCTGAAACATTTTGTGAAGCTATAGACTCTGTCACTGGAAAAATGCACACTCATACAAAAGCTTGCACTTTGACACCATGGAACGTATGCAGCTTGATCAAGGTTACCACCTTGATAAGATAATTCCATTATTAGAAGCAAAACCAGTTCACTCTGCCGTCACGCCACCTGATGGCCTGCACAGATCTGAGGCAGTGATCAGGGTGCAGGCTACGGCTGGGCTCGGATAACATTTTTAGTAGCTCACATGCCATCTCAGTATGAATCCCCCCTTCCCCCCAGCTGCTTGGAGAATGAAATCTCTGCAGCGCAGGAATTTTTGTCTGTTCATTCACTGCTCTACTTCCAGAAGTTTCAATACTTGTTGAATGAATGAATAAATGGACTAAGACCCTCAGATGTTTATCATATAAACTGTTGCCAGAGTCTTGTGTTTATGTTATTGATTTTAAAGGAAAACTGTCAGCAGGACCTTAGCTTAAACTTGATAGAACATTGACCTTTCCACTTGTTTTCAAGACAGCACTGCAGTGTGTCGTTACCTTTCGGACCCATCTCCTATCATGTTAACTCTCCCTTCCAGCCATGTGCCATCTGCATATTTGATGAGTGACATCAGTCTGCTAAGTAAGAGTGCAGCTGTGTCTGGGGTGGGGATAGAGGGCCGGAAGGGGCAGAAGAACACAGCAGCGAAGCAGAAGCAGTTAGAACAGAAGAGATTCCATGGAAACTTTCTGAAGCTCAGTGTTAAGCAAAGTAGAGTGAGTCCGAATCAAGTGTCATTTTAGATGAAGCTAATCTGGGGGGATTAGATAACTTTTTTTTTTTTTTTTTGCGGTACGCAGGCCTCCCACTGCTGTGGCCTCTCCCCTTGCGGAGCACAGGCTCCTGACACGCAGGCTCAGCAGCCATGGCTCACGGGCCCAGCCGCTCCGCGGCATGTGGGATCTTCCCAGACCGGGGCACGAACCCGTGTCCCCTGCATCAGCAGGCAGATTCTCAACCAGTGCGCCACCAGGGAAGCCCTAGATAACTTTTACTCGGCATGAAGACAGGAGAGCTGGGAAAGGATTCACCCCAGCTGACATGGTGGGAAAATGAATTGAGTTGTGGACCTGCATGAGCGAGGGTTCTCCAAAGAAATAGAACCAATAGGAATGTGTTTGCGTCTGTGTGTGTGTGTCTGTGTGTATGAGAGAGAGAGAGAGATTTATTATAAGAAACTGGCTCACATGATTGTGGAGACTGGCAAGTCCAAAATCTGCAGGGTAGGCGGGCAGTCTGGAGATCCAGGGAAGAGTTGAAGTTTGAGTCCAGTGGAAGTTTGCTGGCAGAATTCCCTCTCCTTTGGGGGAGGTCAGTCTTTTTCTTAAGGCCTTCAACTGATTGGATGAGACCCTCCCATACTATGGACGGCAATCTGCTTTACTGAAAATCAACTGATAAACCCCGTCCAAAAAAAATACCTTCACAAAAACATCTAGAATAGTGTTTGACCAATATCTGGGTACCATGGCCTAACCAAGTTGACACGTAAAATTAACTGTCACAGTACCACTCAGGAAAACCTAACACAAAACATCTGGGTTTATCCAACAGCTGCATTAGAGCAATATTCTAACCCCACTGGGTATTCACATACTTCCAAGCCCCCTTTGTAAATTCATGCCTTGTGTTTCCTCCTCATTACTGACTTATCCTGGAATGCCCTTCTCCAGCTTTGCTTCCTTTACCACTGGAAAAAGTCTCCTCATCTTTCAAAGTTCAGATCAACTGTCAACTCTGAGATACTTTAATACCACATCCTATCCGGAAGCATTAATTCCTTCTCAGGTCCTTTCTCCATGTGCTGTTATAACACGGATCACATTGCCTTGCAATTGCTCGTACACCAAACGTCAGATCAGCAAAGGGGTTAAAAATGTACACTCTGGCTCCAGACTTCCGTCCATTTAATTCCTGACCTCAGCAAGTTATCCAACTGCTTTATGCCTTAGTTTCTTCATCTATGAAATGGGACTAAAGTAGTACTATACCAACAGAGTTGTAGTGAGGACCTGATGACTTACTATATGTAAAACTTTTAGAACTGCATGTAGTAACCACTCCAAAGAATGGTAGTTATTTTCATTCTTACTGTTATTGTTTCTCTCTGATTCCTGTGTCGTGTGGAAAGACTAGGTGTTTCTGGAGGCCAGGGACATTATCATATTCCTTTTTGCATTCCTCCTAATATTGTGCGGGATATACCAAGGGTCTATAGACATTTCTTGGAGTGTACAGTACCTTATACGTGTAGGGTGCTCTACAATATACAAAGGCTGGCAACGTTATCGCCCATTTAAACCTCATTACAACCTTGCGAGGTCGTTAATACCCCCATTTTACAGATGAAGAAACTGAGAAGTAGATATTAAATGAATTGTCCAGTGTCACACACGGCTGGCAAGTGGCAGACTGTCTAACTCCAAGGTCAGTGAGAAAGAAGTGCAGGGATGCCAGAAATTCGGAAAGTTTTCTTTTCTGGCCCAGGTAACTACCCTTCCCCCTTCCACTTCCTTCTTCTTACTGCCAAAACGTAGACATTCAAGACTGTGCAAGCTGGAAAAAAGAAAAAGGAGGTTTCCATTCTCCTAAGAACTGATTTCAGGAGAAGGTTATTAATACAAGATATCCTCGGCCGTGACCGTGGCCTCTTCTATCTTGGTCTTAATCTCCGGGAGGGGAATCTGACTGATGGCCACCACAACCAGGTTAGTGGCGTGGGCTGAGGCGCTGGCCACGCAGATCCAGAACGACTCTTCATACTCTTCTTCCACCACCACAAAGCGGAAGAGTTTCTCCTGGAAGTTGGCGATTCGTTCTGTCAGGTCGTGAAATTTTACCGCGGCCATGAAGCTGGCGATGGCCAAGGCCACGACTCCTCCTGAAACCCAGAAAGGACACCCTCATGCTCAGCTCTTTTCCTTGCAATTCAACCACTAGATGTGAGGTGGCTTTTCTGTGGCACAGGCAACAAACTTGCGGTGTAAAACACGCTTAGGGCAACACAAATTTTAAAATGCTTTTAAAAGCAGCAGATAATCCACTGTGTGAGGGGCGAGAGGTGTGAGAATAAGCTTCCTATCAGATCTACTTTGAGCCTCGACTCTGCCACTTTTTCCCTTACCCACGGCGGGGCAGGGTGTGTGTGTGCACATGTGGATAAGCTCAGTCTCTAAGTATTTCAGCCTGTATATGTAGACCTTGAGGCTTCTGAGGGAAGAGACAAGAGCATCGTACTGGGCAGATTGGGGGATCAGAACGGAGGGCTAGACTGTTCTCTCCTCCTCAGTTATCCTCTTTCCAAGCTTAACGATAAGAGGAGATAAGAGAAGGAGGAAAGGAAAGGAGAAAGGAGAAAACTGGAAGATTCCAAACTTCATGCCGCTTCAGACTTTGGCCTTCCGGGTTCCCTCTGTTTCTCTTTCTCTCTCCATCTTTCTCTCTCTCTTTCTCTCTACTTCTCTCCTGCCCTGATTTTAATTAATATTTAAAAAACACATTTATTATGCCCTTTGTTTAGACTATTACTTCTTATTGAAGAAAATTTGGACGCCAGAGAAAATCACAAAGATGAAAAGACAAATATGCTCTTTTCCTAAAAGCCAAATATAAACACTTTGAACATTTTAGTATATTTCTTTACATTTCCATCTCTTTAATAAAATTAGTATTATGGTACTCTTACTGCTTTACACTTGATTTACTTCCCTTACTTGAATATTTTTCCATGTTGTTAAATATTCTGTTAAAGCACCACTTTAAACTGTGTATGATGTTTTATACTAGCGACACACCTAATTATTTTAAGTTTAATTAAGCGTGACCTAATTTCTGGATATCTAGATTGCTTCCAATTTTTTGATAGTATAAAGTGCTGCAGGAAACTCCTTTTAATATACATTTTTTTGTGCTCTTTTCCTGTTATTTCCTTAGCATAAATTAATGTTTGGAATTGTTTAATCAAAGGATACTCGTATTTTTATGCCTTTTGAGAGTAAAGTTTTTCAAATTGCGTTTTTTAAAATACTCTTGTCAATAGAGCTTGAGAGTACTGTCTCTCTGAGGAAGGGAATTGACAGAGATAAGCATTTATTTCAAAAGCGGCATTGAGCACTTTCTACATGCCAACCACTGTGAGCATTCAGGCAGAGATAAACAAGTCTACATGGGAGTGAGCCACGTTTATAAGAAATTCTACAGGATGGCCACAGTCTGCAAACATAGGCCAATACGTAATAATTGATTTACTGACATTACATTCCAATGCATGATAAAACAACATTACTTGTTTCTATACTTTATGGTCATCCTGTATAAAGTAAAAGGTAGTGAGGGGTTACTGCCATCGGGATATCTTGACCATTTGACCTGGGTTTTCTGAAATCATTCTTGGGATTTTGTTACTTTCATTACAGGTGATTTTTTCAGTGCTGAACTAAATGTGAATTAATTTCTGTATATCAGATACTCTTCCAAATCAACACACACACACACACACATACATTCACACACAACTTTTGTCTTGGAAAATAGGTCACGGTGGTCATAGACGATTAAAGAAAGGACAAAAGGCTTGGACTCAGTTATACCTGGGTTGGAATCCTGCCTCTGTTACTCATCGTTGTGTGACTTTGGGTGTATCTTTTTTTTTTTTTTTTGGCGGTACGCGGGCCTCTCACTGTTGTGGCCTCTCCCGTTGCGGAGCACAGGCTCTGGATGCGCGGGCCCAGCAGCCATGGCTCACGGGCCCAGCCGCTCCGCGGCATGTGGGATCTTCCCAGACCAGGGCACGAACCTGTGTCCCCGGCATCGGCAGGCGGACTCTGAACCACTGCGCCACCAGGGAAGCCCTGGGTGCATCTTTTAACTTCTCTGAGCTTCAGGTTCTTCACCTGTAAATATGGGTCTAATAATACCACCTCATAGAGAGGTTGTGAGGTTTACACAAAATAAGGCATGTAAGCCCCCCAGGTCCCTTCTCTTCTGTCCTTTGTGAGCTTCCTTCAGAATCACAGCAGCAGTCCCACATCCTCACTCATCCCATGGTCCCCTCTTCTTCACCCACAGCTCTCTGTCTTCTCTCTTCTCTCATCCCGACCTTTCTTCGCTGCTCTAAGTCCTCAGCCACTCATGCACGCTAATACTTCAGTTCTTTATGATGACAGAGATTCTTCAACTTTTAGTAAAAAGGATATTCATGCCCATCAAGGAAGTAACAGACCCAGGGAAGTGAAGGCTGAGGTGGGGCATTTTAATTCCTTCATGCCTTCTGCCCACCTACTTGGAACTCAGCCTCCTGATGGCATGGACAGGAATCTGTCTCCCCAGGGGCCTTCCTTACCTGCGAGAACGTTCCATAGACAGATGCCCCCGGGGCCGTTGACTGCCCGGTACGGAACCTGGATCATGTTGAGAATGGCAAAGCCCATGCTGACCAGAGCCAGCGCCAAGGCCAGGAAGAGGAGAAACAGAATTGTCACGTGGAGGCCTGCATTGAGCTCCTTCACCAGGTGTGGGAAGACTGGGGAGAGAAGACACAGCCAAGATGTCAGCCTCAGAGCTTGGCTCCAGTTCGTACGTCCCAGGCTTGCTTACCATGAAGGCTTTAGCAGAGGGGAGTGAGGGCAAGGCAGCAAGTGCTGGGTTTTCAAAAAGCAGGAGACTTCCTGAGATGAATTCATGGCCCCCAGATTTACCACTTATCAGTTGGCCAACAATCTTCGCTTCCTTGGGGTGGCTGCAAAATCAGAATGTGCCCCAGCTGGGCGTTTAAGTTGCATCGGCCTCGCAGCTCTGGGATCTGGTGTGAGCTAATCCGTACAAGCTCCAGATGGTGTTGCTTTAGCAAAGGAGGCTGGCAAGAGAGTCAGTCAAAGAAGGCTGATCGATCACAAAGTTTTCATCTGGGTCAGAGAGTAGCCTTCATTAAATCAGAAAGGTAGAAGCGGTCTCAGGTATATCATGAAGAGTATAGAGGGGTGTAGCAAAGTGAAGCCTAGATCTGGCATCCAAAGTTCCAGGTTCAAATCCCAGCTTTGCTGATTTGCCACAATTATAAAATATTTAGGATCATCTAAACCCTACTTCTCCTACCCATCTTACAATATTGAGGGGGTCAAGTGAAGGGCATAGGAATAATCATAGTGCCCACTTTGTGGGCACTAATGCAAAGCTAGGAGCATCATTTTGGATTCCCCATAATGATTCAGTAAGATAGACATTAATTCCCTGTGTATGATGGACATGTAATTCTCATGTTGCACTTTATTAGAATATTAATTTGCCATATTAATGTGGCAGGATAATTTAGTGAAATATTAATTTGGATTTGTCTTCTCTATATTTCTCTCTATGTGAAGATTACATGATATATCATAGTAGAGTGTTTAAATATTGTCTAGGAAAGAGTCCGTTCTCAAAAATGGCAACTGTGGTTGTTATTTTACCCTCTGACTTGGGAAAAGTCATGTGAGTTCTCAAGCCTCAGTTTCCTCATCAGTATAATGTGGATAGTAATAGTTGCATAGGAGTTGAGTGTAATCAACATTTACCGAGTACAGTCAGGGGCCAAGCCCTTTCCGTCTGTTATCTCATCCAATCCTTGTGACAAGGATATGAAGTAGATTTTATTAAACGCCCTTACCTTACCCACAGGCTTGGAGACACCAAGTTCCTTGTCTTTGGGCAAGGTGATCCTGAACTCTATCCAGGACCAAAGTCCTATATATCACATGGTATATAGAGTTTAGAGTCACTGATTTCAGTTATTGTAAATGAATGATTTAAAATGATGAAAGCTAAAAAACTCCTGGGGAAAACCCCTTCCTCTGCAACTACTCCAAAGTTTCTACTGAATACCTCCTGGTCAAATCTGGGTCCATCTTGTGAATTCCAACCTCCCTGCTTAATTACTTGATACAACTGACCAGCCCGTCTTTGGCCCCAGTTGGGAGCCAGGACTCAAAGCTTTCCGGGTTCCACTCACTCCCTGACCCCGTCCCGCTCTGGCTCCTTTGCTCGCTCACCTGCCCATTTTTATTCATAGAAGGCTGGTGTCTCCCAAGCCTGAGAACAAGAATTTTTGTCCTTCTTCCTTTGAAGTGTCCTTTCCACTCAGAAGTATCCAGACACTCCACAGTTATGTCTTCAGTTCTGATCTAGCTTTCTTTCCAGTTCTGTATTTCCATGTATATTTATCTCTATGTGGTTATCTCATCAGCATCAGAAACTTTACCCCAGAAAGTGAACTCCTTCCCGTGGGATTTTTTTCTGTAGGACTTCTCTCTTCCGTTTCTTGTCCTTACATTTCAGTTGTCCTTTAGATTTTTTTTTTTTCATTGCAAACTCACAGCACTTTTTCATTCCAAACATGGTAGCTTATGCCTGATTACCTAATTGTTTCATAATCCTGTTTCTTGCCATGCAGCCCTTAGGACACATAACCAGCATAATCCTCACCAAACACTTAAAATAGAAAATCATCACCTGTGTGATTGGCAAAGATCAAAAGGTTTGCTAATACACCATGTTAATGAAGGGGTAGGGAAGGAGGCAGTTGTCAACACTTGTAGGGATATTAATTCATACAATGTCCTTAGAGAGCAATTTGGCAACATCTATCACAGCAATTTCATTTCTAGGAAAAGCACTCCCACGTGTGCTCAGAGCTGTATATATCGGATATTCATTACAGTAGCAAAAGATTGGAGAAAAAACCAAATCACGAGTCAATAGGAGATTGAATAAATTAAAGCACGGTCACACAAAGCAACTTATAAAAAGAATTAATCATATCCATATAATGACATGAACCCATCTCCAGGTGTGATTTAATTAAAAAAATTGAGAAATAACCATATTATGATGATGGGGTGAGGGGATTTGGGGCATATGGAGTGATACGGAGAGGGATGGTGAAAGAATACCCAATCCTTAGCTTCCGCAGTAGGAAATGTATTGACTATATTAAAAAAAAAACAAATCTTTACTGATAAAGGGCTGAATCTCATTCAGCCTCCACAATCATGGGCCACACTCCAAGGCTCTAGATCTCCCAGTTAATTGAGATCTTATTATTTTTTACATATGTCATTATTTAGAAATTCAAATCTTCCCTCACGAGTTTTCATGCATCAGTTCCTTCTATTAATAATTTCTTTAAGGGGTGACTCTACTGTTGCTCTTGTCACACAAGTGCCATCCCAGGAGACCTGTTGCCTGCTTGCCTTTCATATTTGTACCCAGTTTCCAAAAGCTTGAGACACGTCTGACTTAAGGATTACATTTAAGTTTCCAGCTTGAAATCCATGACCATAAGAGGATACGATCCATGGTGACAAGTGACAATAGCTACACATATTGAGCGCAGACTGTGTGCCAGCACATATACACTTTCTCTCTTTCACTGCTCACGGCAACCTTCCCTCACGCCTACAGATGCGTAAGTTAGAGTCTTAGAAATGAGAAGTTAAATAGCTTAGTCAGGTCACCCAGCCAGGAAGTGCTGGCTTCAGGATTTTGCCGCAGATAACTTGGATAAGCAAAGATTTAAAAGTTTAATCCTAGTACAGCTGGAGGTCTAGAGGTCTTATTTTGAATTTGAATATATAGTCTTATGGTGTACATATTAAAGCTAACCCACTTGAATCCCAGAAGTGATTAATCATCCTGTCAGCAACTCAAATTAGATAACTATCTAATTATTAAGTAATTTGTTTGCTCCCTACTCCAGAGACGTCCAGCAGTCCCTTTTGCCCCAGCAAGGCAAAAATTAATTTTAAAAAAGAAATAATTGATAAATTGGATTTCACTAAAATGAAAAAATTCTGCCCTGTGAAAGACAATGTCAAAAAAATGACAACACAGCCACCGCAATGGGAGAAAAGAGTTGCAAAAGACACATCTGAGAAAGGACTGTTATCTAAAATGGACAATGGTAAGAAAAGCCTGAGATCTGAAGTCAGATCCAGGTCTGGCTGTTGACGGAATGCTTGGGGGTGGGAGATGAGGGGGGAACCAGTGAATTAAAAATTATCAAGCACATACTTTGTATCAAGCACCACATCAGGTGCTTTTACAGAAATTATTTCATTTATTGATTTCTCTGACCCCCAATTTCCTCATCAGTAAAATGGGCATAAATAAAATCTCTCCTCTAGCGCAGAGTGGGTTGGAGGAAATGAACAAAGAGGTGACAGCTTGAGACATTAATGTGTTACTGCCCAGTGCTCATTTACTGCCTTTCTCTTTCCCAGATGGAAAGCTTCTGGAGGGCAGACACTCCTCTGTTTAGTTTATCCCTGTTTTCCTAAAAGCGCCAGGCCCATAAATACAGTACGGCTGAATAGGTGAACACTGCTAAATTAGCGTTTGTCCCTTTCTTTCCCCAGCCGCTCAAACTGCTAGATTGATTTGTTTTTATTTCAGAAAGTCTGGCTATAAAAAAGGATCTTAATTAGGATTATGCTGTATAGTTCTCTGCTCTTCTCCATGATTGGTTTGGAAATTGACTCTCTTGGGTGATTCTAGGGGAGACCCCTATGAAGGTGCGAATTGAGGCTGTTTGTCCACGAGACCCAATCGAACTTTCCTACTCCAGTTTACAAAGCACTTTCACAACCCCCTTCTCCGCTGATGTGCACATGGGCCCTGGGAGCAGGGATTTTTTTTTTTTTTCTTTCTTCGGAACAACAGTGACAGTAGCAGGAAAATCCTGATTCCAACTTGGGGTTTGGGGGCTCTGATACACCCCATAGCTGCCTCACACAAGTAGGTGGTACTGGCTCTAGGAGCTGTACATCTAAAGGTAGAGAGACTCACCTCTGAGGCTAGAGAATGTGGTAACAGACGCGGTATCCCTGGGTGGCATTGGTGTAAAACCAGCCAAAGCCAGGAGGAACCTGGCCCCAGCTCCCCGTGCAAGTTTTCAAAAAGAATCACATCGTGGTTATACACCCTCCTCTGGGACCCCACCCAGGGCAGCCAGAAATAAAACTTACCTGCGTATTATCCTGCTCAGAACTAATATTAAAAAGTCCTTTATGATTCTTACACAGTTCTGATGTTTCAGAGAGCAGACCACGTTAGATGAACCCAGGGTTTTTTTTCCCATAGTCACCCCTCTGAGAAGGAAGAGGGCGGAGGGAAAGGAACATGTACTGAGTGCCTCCAGTGGGCAAACAGTAAGTGCTCATTTGCTTAGCTTATGGCTTCCAGGGCTAGAGGTAGTTTGCATTTCTGTGAGCTGGGATGGCAGGGGTTTAATTAGCATCACAGTGGAAGGGCCCAGTCTTGTCTTGCCCTCCTTTGAACTCCTCCTTCTGCAAAGCCTGTCTCTGCTTCAGCTGCTTCTCCAGAAACAGTGCTTGTGCTTGGTGACCTCCTTAATTATCCTAGGCCCACCATCTGCCACTCCACACCCTCTGTCATGGGTTGCATTCTGTACCCAGCCTCAAAAAATGTGTTGAAGTCCTAACCGCCATCATCTCAGGATACGACCTTATTGGGAAATAGGGTCTTTACAGAAGTAATCAAGTGGAAATGAGGTCATTAGGGTGAGCCCTATTCCAGTAAGACTAGTGTCCTTATAAAAAAGGGGAAATTTGGACACAGAGACAGTCATGCACAGAGGGAAGACCATGTGAAGAGACTTAGGGAGAATGCCATGTGTAGAGTGGAGTAATGTTGCCACAAGCCGAGGAATGTCTGGGGCTACCAGAAACTGGAAGAGGCAAGGAAGACTCCTTCTAGAGGTTTCAGAGGGAGAACGGCTCTGTCAACAACCTGATTTTGGATTTCTACCCTCTAGAACTGTGAGAGAATAAATTTCTGTTATTTAAGCCACCCCGTTTGTGGTACTTTGTTATGGCAGCCCTAGGGGACTAACACCCCCTCCCAAATGACCCCTCAGTCGTTTCTGACAGGAGCCATCCACCTGCATCCTCCCATCCTGGAGAATTCACATCCATCCACCACCTCCTCAACATCCAGAATTTGCTGAATTCTGGGAGAACAGTAAAGACTACTAGGGTAACATGCCGCCTTGGGAAAGTTGCCAGTCACAGATTCCCGAGGGAACAACACACAATGGAGGGTGGGAACTTTAGGGTAAGACCAACCAGGGTTGGAGACTGGCTCTGGCACTCAAGGCTCTGTGACCTTGATCAAGTTGCTTAACCTCTCTGAGCCTCATTCTTCTATCTGGCAGGTTTGTGGAAGATTAGTATAGCATAGGTCACATGTCTGGCATCTTGTACGTGAACATTCAGTATAAATGAGTTTAAAAGTACTTTATCGATATTCATTCAACCAGTGTTTTTGAATGTGTGCCAGGCACTGTTCTAGGGGCTTGGGATCATCAATGGACAAGATCCTTGCCCTAATGGTGCTATATACCAAAGGGGTGGAGACATAATAAATAATAAACATAACAGATAAATAAATGATCTAGTGTGTAAGAAGGTGGTTATGATGGTAACGTGGTATATCATGCTATATAATTACATAATTATATGGGCTATTTTTATTATGTTCCCTGAGCACTGGCTTGCTTATTAAAGTCTCTGGAGTATTGCTGCTATTGAATCTATTGCTCCCTTGTTCAAGCTTTGGAACTTCCTTCGTGAGGTTTGTTAATTTCAATTCCCTAAAACTTACACAGTACTATATATAAAGTAATCAACAAGGACCTACTGTATAGCACAGGGAACTTTACTCAATACTCTGTAATAACCTATATGGGAAAAGGATCTGAAAAAGAATGGATATTTGTATTCAGTGATACTGAATCACTTTGCTGTATACCTGAAACTAACACAACATTGGAAATCAACTATACTCCAATATAAAATAAAAATTAAAAAAAAACCCTATTATCTGCAATTATTCTAAAAATTGTGCTATTTCCCCCTTTTTTGTGTGTGTATTTGCGGGTTTTTTAAAAAATTTATTTGTATTTGGCTGTGTTGGGTCTTCGTTTCTGTGCACGGGCTTTCTCTAGTTGCGGCGAGTGGGGGCCACTCCTCATTGCGGTGCGCGGGCCTCTCACTGTCGCGGCCTCTCTTGTTGCGGAGCACAGGCTCCAGATGCGCAGGCTCAGTAGTTGTGGCTCACGGGCCTAGTTGCTCTGCGGCATGTGGGATCCTCCCAGACCAGGGCTTGAACCTGTGTCCCCTGCACTGGCAGGCAGATTCTCAACCACTGCACCACCAGGGAAGCCCAATGTATTTGTGGTTTTGAAACAACCTCAAACTTCAGAAAAATTGCAAGAATGGTACAAAGAAATTTTTTTTTTCCTTCTGAACTATTTGAGGGTAAATTGCCCCTCCAACCCTGGCACTTCAGGGTCAATTTCCTCAAAAAGGACCTTGTCTTTCACAACCATGATACAACTATCAAAATCAGTAGGTTAACACTGGCATATGACTGCTGTTTAATCCTGACACCCTGTTCAAGTTCCACCAATTGTCCCAGTGACATCCTTTATAGTAAACTGACCCAGCTCAGAACCAAGTACTGCATACAGCTGTCATCATCCCCTTTTAGCATGTCCTATTTCTTTGTTTTATTTATTTCTTTATGTTAAGTGTGTTTTCAGCTTTTTATGTTATGTTTTTAACAGAGCTTTTCAATATCCCTGGTCCAATTTAATTTCTGGGTAAATATAAATATTCCCAGCGATATTTTTTCTTGCTATACATAACAAATATATATATCCTTCATGTGTATAAATAATGCCAATTTGTATCATTATATTTGTCAATGGTTCCAGCTCTCTGTCTTTATACGTTTAATAAGATACCCTGGTCAGGATTCTAAAAACTACAGTTATGAAATATAGAAATCATATAATGAATAAACCCCTTATCCCCTTGCATTTGCATTATGTTGATTAATTATGATTTTGTAGGATACTGTTCTCACCAGCAATCTAATTGTATGAGTCTAAAGATGTGCAGAATATTGCCTTTTTTGTTTCAGTTGTTCCTTCCCAGAAGATCCTTCATAAGCTGGTCTTGGATTCCTGCTCTATCTACCTGCTGAGCAGCTCTGCCGTGACGCTGGATGGCCGCCCGCCTACGTCAGTACCTGCTCACGTTCATGGACAGCAGCCTCGCCCGAGGTCTCCTTGCCAGGAAATATCCGGGTTGAGCTTTGAACCCAGATAGTCTGATTCCAGAGCCCAGGCGCACAGCCCTTTTGCTTTTTCGCAGACTCTGAAGCATTTATGTAAATAGAAGAGGAAGGTTCATTTCAGCAGGTCGTCTACACCCTCAGGCCACACTGGCTGAGCATACCCAAGTTGTGTGACCTGGGTCTAAAGTTTTCCGCTGGGTGACCTCAGGAAAGCTTTTAACCTCTCCAAGCCTCAGTGGAGTCCTCTGCAAACTGGGAATGTTAATAATTCCTTCTTTATAAATTTGTTATAAGGCTTAAAAGAGACAAACCATGTAAAGCACTTAGTAGAATGTCTGAACACGTAAGCACTCAATATTTTTAGTGATTATTCACAGAGGTAAACTACAAAGATATACAAATCCCTATTTCTAATGTTTCCATAAGCCTCCACAGAAATAAAAGGTCTCTTCTGGGTGCTGAACAAGAGTAAGTCCATGGCTTACTGTGGATTAAGCCATTATGCCTTAGACTGTAGTGGCACTTGAATTTCGCATTCAGATACAAGCATCCTTACGAATATTTAAAAATAAGTGTTCTAAAGCAGGTTTCGTGCCCCCCAGTATACTCACTCGTGAATTGGGACTGGCGGCCCCCAAGCCCGCATTGCCGCACCTTACAACCGCGGAAGAGTCCGTAGTAAATGTCCCCAATGAATTGGACCAGCTCTGGATCTGTGGCATTGACAAGATCAACTCCAGTCTGACAAAGGATTTTCCCACTCAGCCAGTGGGGCAACGCCAGGGCAACGATGATCAGGATAAAGGAGGAGAGGCTGAGTAAAGATGCCAGCCCATACCACGTCTTTTTGAACCATCCAGGCATCCTGGTGGGTGCAGGTCATGCCCCAGGTGTCTGAGCAACAGCGGGGGTCCTTGACATCTTCCAGACACTCGGCAATTCCCTGCTCTAGGGTCAGCTCTTCCAAACACACTGTTTCAAGATTTCAGGTCCATCTCCTGGCCCTCCCTCAGCGCCTGCCTCCACAGCCCATGTTTACTACAACTGCACTGGAAGTCTCTACAGAGACGTCTTCACCTGACTGGAGTGTAGAGGAGTGTGTTACCGAAGGAAGTAACCCTATATCCCCCACTAGACTAAGGTTTCAGCAGAGGGCTTAATTGTTCCTCGTTTCAAGTATTTGAATAACCCTGGTGTGGACCTCTTAATGGCAAGGAAGTTATTAGCAGGCGTAACCAGGTAGATCTGACTATAAAGAGATGCTAACCGGTCTCAAAAAATGCATACGGTAGAAGGAAAACAAAAATGGAATGATTAGCACTTGAACATTGACAACAATGCACCGTATCAAATGATGATCTCTTTGATGCATGCCCTGGCATTTCTTTCTCTAAAATGTCACTGCTGTCAGAATCCCTAGAGGTGTTATTAATACCACAAAATGACCTCTGTTCTCAAGCCTTTTAATTGAAATGTGTAAACAAGGCTTTATGATTCTTAAATTTATCACTGGGTGAATCTGCTGCGGGTAAAATTGCAGCCTGAGTCAGAGTTAATTTGTGACTGTTGGGGAAACCTGGACCCCAACACGTACAGCCCCCCTTTATCTCCACCCTTCCCCCCTGCCCCCACCTGTTGTGTCACCTGAAACGGGAAAGGAAAGTGTTTTTCTAATGTGTTAGCAAATAATAATCTCCCATCACCCTGCTGGGGTCTTTGTCTCTCCTAAGAGTGAAGATCTGTCCTTTTCTTTTGATTTACTGGCACAAGGAATGAAATATTCCACGATTTCTATCTTATACTGTGGCTTTAAAAATTTAACTTTTAGTCTATTGCTGAATGTCAACTTCACATCATGTGAGACTGGTAACAGTCATTGTCAGTAGCTTTGGGGGCAAAGTGGGGCAGAAGTGGCAGTGAAATTCCTTATTTGGTCACAGAGCTCTGGAGGGAGTTCAGGAGGTTGCCCTGTTAACCAACAGGACTTCTGGGAATCTCACTTGGAGAGCACAGAGGGGCAGAGAGACATGGTGATGGAAATAGTTTTCTTCCCTCTAATGGGGGTTCACTTCTGTGGTCTCTCCGCAATGAAAATAAAGAGTGTCTCCACAGCTTGTGCGGTGTACAAAGGCTCTTACCGTATGCTTGCTCACCCCTGATGGTGCGGCAACCCTTTGTGGTAGGCAGGGGATGTGCTATTCCAGACATTTCTCTCCTGAGAAAACTGGATGTCAGGGTTGGGGCTGGAGATCAGGTCTTTGAAATGCAACAGCTGTCTTCATCACAATAACCTTGACATTACAAATGTTTTTCTAGTAATGAACAACAAAATACTTATAAAAGGCTTACGAGAGTGCTTGGCACATTAGTAAGTGATCAATAACATTCGTTATCCTTATTGTAACATGAAGCACGCTTTGAGAAGGCAGGCCATGTGTAATACCTTTGCATCCTATCTCTGCCCCAAATGATGGACCTATGTCAATTTTTGGTGTTTTAGGGGTTAAGCAGTTATCTTTCGAAAAATTCTGGGGGAATCGACGGATCTTCAACAAGCCCATGCTCCTCCAGGCTGAATGGAGGTGTGGTTAGGCAGAACCCTGTTAAAGACTTGGGTTCGAATTCCTACTCTTCTGGGCAAGCGGCTGAGACTCTCCTGTTTCAGTTTCCTAACTTGTCATAGGCTTGTTGTGCACACTAAAATGAAACGGCACTTCGAGATCACTTCTCGCCGTGCGTGGGTGTTTATTTGGGGCTGGGGCGGGGCAGCGGGCGGGGGATGAGGGGGCGCGGCCCTGCTCGCCGAGTGTGGCTGCGCGCTAGGCGGCGGCAGCGGGCTCGGCTGCGGGCGCGGCAGACGCGCGGTCCCTCTTGGCGGGGTAGGCGGCCGCGGCGGAGCGCCACGTTCGTGCTCAGGGCCTTTCAGAGCAGCGGAAGCCGAGCCGGAGGAGCGGGATGGCGGCGGTAGCAGGGGAGACGCGCCGGGTGCTGGTGTACGGCGGCCGGGGCGCGCTGGGCTCCCGATGCGTGCAGGCGTTCCGCGCCCGCAACTGGGTAATTCGGCGGGCTGCGGGCGGGCACCGTGGTGACTGGGGCCCAGAGGGGCGTGCCGGTGCAGCGCCGGAGCGCGGTCTGGAAGGAAGCTGGGGGCCCCCGAGCACCCCCAGACATGGGTGATTGCACATGTATGCACACGTCCACACGTCTGTTCTGTCTCCGAGTGCGTGCGTACCCCGGGGCCCGAGGTGCAGGGCCTTTGCTCTCCAAGGAGAAGGGTTCGGGGGCATGCGGCGGCTGCTCCGTCGGCCTCTTCCAGGCCCGGAAAGTCTGGCATGACTCGAGAGAACAGAGACGGAGGAAGAGGTAATGAGAAGGAAGGATCTGGAATCACACTGCTTGCCTGGGGTTACTAGCCCTATGACCATGAACGGATTGCTTAACGTCAGCGAACTTGAGTTTCCCCATCCGTAAAATGGGGATAATAATAGTATTTATCCCTTAGGGGAGTTACGAAGATTAAATGAGATGAATGGCGTCGTTGTGCATAAATTGTAAATTGCTTGACTCGTGGTAAAAGCTATTTAAATGTTAGCTATTATTGATATACATACATATATATTATTGATATACACCTCTGTTCCATTTGCTTCCGTTATATGTGATACTTTGAAGCCCTGCAAATGCCTTTTGTTTTGCAAAGATTACTTCTACTACTTTGCATAATCAGTAGGCACTCCCCAGAAAGCAGCAAGGAAGAGACGACTGAGCTTGTGGCGGGGTCAGGGACCCTGACCCCAGCAGCCACAGGGCTCCGCGCGCAAGCCCACAGTTTCTTCTTGCTGCAGCTGTTTCTTACTCAGGGACCCCACTCTGGGGAGCTTTCGTGGGTGTTTACTTAGCAGCAGCCTGAGCAAGGGTGCGCTGGGACCAGAGAGAAAGGGTGCCAGGGTTTTCTTCTTACTCACAGTCTGGTATAGGAATATGCTTTGAAGGATTCTAAATACATCACCTTCCCACCACTTACCTGTCTTAGGGTATCTTCCCAGGTCTGCAGCCGTGGATGGTGGTGACAATGGGAACACTTAAGGACTGCCAGCCAAAGGCCAAGCACTGTGCTCCTACATACTCTTAGTTTCCTTTCCTGTAACTTTAATACAGGGCTCCTGTATCCACCTACATTATAGATACAAGGGCTGTGCTTCCTCCCGGTGCGGGCACTTTGGCCCTTTGACTTGGTGAATCTGCGGAGCTGATTTACCTGTGACTCTCCTGTCTTTCTCTGCCTTTCTTCCTGGGGGCTCTGGGAAGGCGGGGATAGAACCTTTTCTTTGTCTCAGTATCCCCCATGGCTGTGACACAGAAGTAGTGAGTGTTTTGAAAGGATGCTGTGTTCTTCAAAGCTTGTGGCGGACATGCTTATCTCTGGGACCTTCAGTCCTTACCTTCAGTCCTTACCTTCAGTAGGAACCATGTGTCACCTGTGCCAGCAGCTGTAGAATCTTACATTTCATTTACCTCTCACACTAACACCGTTCATTGTTGACAACCCCCCATTTTACAGGTGAGGAACCTCTGCAGAGTGGGTGAACGAGAAAGCCGCTATAGGGCAGAACCAGGATTCAAAGCCTGATCTAATTTCTGAACCCACAGTCATCCCTTTATGCTCTGGGGCAGTGGTCAGAAAACTCCAGTTCTCCGTGGGTTGAATCCTGCCTGATACCTTTTTTCATAGAGCCCAAGAGCTAGAAATAGTTCCCCATTTTTAAATGGTTGAAAAGAAATCAAAAGAAGAGTAATATTTTGTGACATGTGAACATTATATGAAATTCATAATTCAGTGTCTGAAGTTTAATTGGCACAGAAGCCACGCTCATTCATTGATTCATTTACTGTTGTCTGTGGCTGCCCTCCAGCTATAATAGCAGAGTTGAGTAGTTGCAACAGAGGTTGTATGGCCAGCAAAGCCTAAAATATTTACTCTCTGGCTCTTTACAGAAAAGGTTTGCAGACCCCTGGTCTAGGGGGTCTCTGCACAATCAGGGTTTGGCTTTCAGAGGTGAGAGTGGAGGAGGAAAAGGTGTTTGGGGGGAGAATGGGCTAGCCTGGGGCTCAGTAAGGGGTACACTGGCTGAAGCCAGATGCCCTGCAAAGAGTGCAAGAGGTCGGTTGCTAGATCCTTTCTCTAGGGGGTTTTCATGTAAAGCCTCTTATGTGCCTCCACTCCCCGAGTTCCTGGGCATGGATCTTTAACAACTGACTGTCTCTTGACCGAAGCTTGTTTTCTCCTTGATCCAGTGGGTCGCCAGCATCGACGTCGTGGAGAATGAAGAGGCCAGTGCCAGCGTCCTGGTTAAAATGACAGACTCGTTTACGGAGCAGGCTGACCAGGTAAGTCTAGGGAAGGCCCTACCGCGCATGTGGTAGGGGAACGCTGGGGATAGGGTTCCACCGGCTGTGTGCTCTTCCTTTTTTTCAGGTATTATTTCTCTAATCATGAAAGCCATTTGTGCTCATGGAGGGAAATTTGGAAAAAATGAAAAAAACCACAAAGATAAATAGCCCATAATTCATGTCTAGTTAGCTCACTAGTTAGTTCACATTTTGGCCCATTTTCTTGTCTTACAAACTATGCGTACTATATGTTACTAGTTTTACAAGTTGAAATAAATTCGTATTTTGTATGTCATGGTCAGCTTTTTTTTAAAAACTTAACCTTTAACTTAGATACTTATTCAGATCACTTAATAAAACCTGTTGACATGTAATTTTTCTTTGTGTGGATTGGCCACAGTTTGTTTGGTTTGCACTTAATTATACATTTAAGTTTTTTGCAAATTTTTTTTTTACCATTATCAAGAATACTGTGGTGAACTTCTTCGTCTCTATCTCTGATTATTTATTTAGCATACATTCTAAAAAGTGGGCTCCCCCCGTTCAAAGCAAGAATACTAACAAAGCAGGTTGTTTCTAATTATAAAATCATAGGCTTTTGGGCTTCCCTGGTGGCGCAGTGGTTGGGAGTCCCCCTGCCGATGCAGGGGACTCGGGTTCGTGCCCTGGACCGGGAGGATCCCACATGCCGCGGAGCGGCTGGGCCCGTGATCCATGGCCGCTGGGCCTGTGCGTCTGGAGACTGTGCTCCGCAATGGGAGAGGCCACGGCAGTGAGAGGCCCGCGTACCACAAAAAAAAAAAAAATAAATAAAATAAAATTATAGGCTTACTGTAAAATAAGAAGTTAAACAAAACTATACAAATATATAGGTAAATTGTGAAATACCCCTCTTTCTCTCTGTGATAGTATCACCTCTCCCTGCCCAGAAGGAAGCACTGTTAACAATTTGATGGATATCTTGGTATAAATATCTGAGATGCTCTTAAGCGGTTCTGCCTTTCTGAAAGAGCTGTTCCCACCAGCTGCATGAGGATGTGCTTTATATGGTTCTCATGCCAACCCTCAGCTATTTCTTAAAACAAATTTAAAAAATTTTAAAAGTAGTGCATGTATGATATAGAAAATACAGTAAAGCAAAAAGGAGAAGGAAATCATTTCTGTTCTCACGATGCAGTTAATATTTTGTTATATTTTCTGACAGTCCATTTCTCCAAACATATACATGTATAAATCTAAAAATGTTTTAAAAACCCTGGGACTTCCCTGGCAGTCCAGTGGTTAAGACTCTGCACTTCCACTGCAGGGGCCCTGGGTTCGATCCCTGGTTGGGGAACTAAGATCCTGTATGCTGTACAGTGTGGCAACCCCCCCCAAAAAATCCCAAATAAATTATGACTATACTGTAACTGCTCATTTGCTCTTCCTAAAGCATCAGTTTGACATAGTTTAGAATATAGGAACCCAGCTGACTTATTCCAAAATGTAGATTTTTGTTGTCCTTACTTTTTATAATATGCTCTCAATGTTTCCTATATTTAATATTATTGTCTTTAATGGACCTAATAGTAAAACTTGACGTGGCTTCGTTGTGTGTTAGATACCATACTAAGTGCCGTATTTGCATTTGCATTAACTCAATCTCTGTAAAACAGTTTCTCATTTTATCTTCCTTTTAGAAATGAGGAGTCTGAGGCATAGAAGTCCCTGGTGTTTGCTCAAGGTCAAAGCTCGTAGGTGGCAGAGCTAGGATTTGAACCTGGGCAGTGGGGGTTTGATGTCTGTGCTCTTAACTGTACCTTAAGTTGATTCTCAGCAAAATAGCTTCATGTGAATAAAGTAATGAACACTAAAACCAAATGCTAGGAAGGCATCTGGGCTTGGATAGCAGCATCTCCTCCAGACGTGGTTCTCTGTAATCAACGTCTCTCCTGCTCCTTTAATTGCAGGTTTCTGATGTCTGTATCCCTTTTTGAATGTGAAGTTGTCCGCATCTGAGTCTTGACCATACAGTGCATCTTTACGATGAAGATTGGGAAATGCCTTCATTATTATAAGCTTAGCTTTTAAAATCTTTAACCATTCCTGTAGGATACTCTCTCATCCCCCAGTCACTCAATTAAGAATTTCTGGACAAAAACATGACATCCAGTTTTTGTTTCTAAAGCTCCAGAAGAGGAAGTTCAATCCTAATACATGTAAAATTGGCCCCCTGGATTGGAAATTCACGATGACAGTGATAAGATGAAGAAGTGAGAGAAGTACTAAATCTTTAGAAGACTATTGGGCAGAAAGCAGAATTTAAGGGGAAGGAGTTTTAAAATGCCTCGTTTTAATTTTATTATAAAAATAAAAGACAGAGGTTGTAAAAAAACAAATCAAGCAGGTGCATTGTTGGTACGGGCTCCATGCTTCCCTAAAAAGTAGAGAGCACAGGTTGTGTGCCTGTACAGAGGTCAGGGGAAATGATCCAATTTCTTGCAGCTGGGATCTGGGCTCTTGGCAGCAGGGTGTGGCTTAGAAATCAAGGGAGGGGCAGCCGGGGAACCAGGGTAACAGGCAAAAGGTCAACAAAAGCTAAATCAGGATTAGGTGAGATACTTGCCAAGGGATATTCAGAAATCTTCTTAAAATGAAAGCTTTAGGTATAGAATGTACGGAGAGAAAAGATTGATTTCCATTGCTAATGCAGTCTCTTTGGAAGAGTAATTTTTGTTTTTGGCTGGGCCTCATGGTTTGCAGGATCTTAGTTCCAGGGATTGAACCTGTGCCCTGCGTAGTGAAAGTGCGGAGTCCTAACCACTGGACCGCCAGGGAAGTCCCTTGAAAAAGTAATTTAAGGCTCGGAAATAGTTAGGGAAAGCAGTCAGAGACTGAAATGTTACTGCTGGGAGAATTACACCATTTACACTTAACACCATTGTGTTAAGTCTTAAGAAGATTGATCTTAACAAAGCTATTGAGAGGCTGTGGTCCTTTCAGCCATTCCAGAAAAAATATGGTATAGTGGTGAGCATAGATGCCTTCCAGAAAAACATGGAAAAGGGTCATGGGTAATGACCAGGATTGTCTGTCTTGTCAGACTTTTGTTTTAATAAATTGTAATAAAAGGACATGTATATGTTTTCAACACTTTAAACATTTTAATCAGACAGAAATAGAGAATTAAAATGAACCCCCATGTACTCATTATTTACCAACATTTTGCTGTCGACTATTTTTTATTGTTTTTTAAAAAAAAATAATTTCTCTTTGGCTTTTTTTTTTCTTGGAGTTGCAGTTAATGGGATACTTGTATTCCAAGGAGAGTGGAATTGATTATTTCAGATTATGATTCTGTGATTTGCAAAGCAAGTCGGCAAAGAAGTATACCAGAAGGCTAGCTGTAGGCAGTGAAGCCCTAGGTGATTTTTTTTTAAAACTTTTCCTACTTTATTTATTGTTTTATTCCAGGGATGCATATGTCTCCACCCTTTAGATGTTCAGAAGAAGACTGGGTTGTTTTATAAAAATCACACTGAAATGTAGTCGAGCTTCACTATCCAAATGTCCATTATAAATTGGTCCTGCATCTTATTTTCAAAGTATTAATTGCCAGGTACTGTGAACTGACTTAAAAAGAAGTGAAAAATAAATAGAGGTGACTGTAAAGATGTCAGCCTGCTGCGGTTTACCTGACTGTTTGTGCATCTTCCCAACCCTTTTATTTCAGGTGACGGCTGAGGTTGGAAAGCTCTTGGGTGCAGAGAAGGTGGACGCGATCCTTTGTGTGGCTGGAGGATGGGCTGGGGGCAATGCCAAGTCCAAGTGTGAGTCCTTTTCTGAGTTAGTCATTTTGCTCTTCTCTTTGTCCAGGTGCGTGGGGTTGGGTCTATACTACGTGTCAGGTCAGATGTTTTCCTGTATGTCTCCCAGAAGCTTTACTGTAGCTGTGAGGTAGGGATCAACACCCTGTTTTACAGATAAAGAAAAAACTTCCCATAGAAGGGGGTTAGGGCAGAGGGACCTTGAGATTGACATTTAAAAAGGAGACGAAATGAAATCAGCATTGTTTCTACCCCAGTCTTTCAGGGCTTATTACTGGGAGTTGGGGGATGTGAATGGAATGGAGAGATCATTCTGAAGGTCAAAAGGACTCAAAACTGAGCTTTTGTTAAAGCTGAGTATATTTTCCATTTTTTATTATGAACATTTTCAGATATACAGAAAAGTTGAAAGAACAGTTCAACGCACACCCTGATGTCCTCTGTCTAGATTCAATCCTTGTTAACATTTGCTATACTTGCATTCTCTTGCTTTCTTACATGTGTGTCCTCTGTGTGTGTATTTTGTTGTTGTTGTTGATCATTTGAGAGTAATTTGACACTTCACTATATTTCAACATGCGCCTCCAAAGATGAAGCTGTTCTCCCACATTATCGTAATACCATTCTCATACCTAAGAAAATTAACAGTGATTCTATAAGATTAATAGTATCAGCTCATGTTCTGATTACCTCAGTTTATTCCATATCTTTCATAGTTGTTTTCTCTAAATTTGTTCCAGTCAGGGTTTATGTACTGCATTTTATTGTTGTTTTTAGTCTCTTAATCTAGAATGGTTTTTTTTTCCTGTGACAGACTTGGCAGGTCCAGGGCAGTTTTCATATAGACTGTCACCCACACTGAATTTGTCAAACTGTTTCTTTAAGGTATCATTTACCTTGTTCCTCTGTCCCTGGTATTTCCTGTGAACTGGAAGGTAGGTCTAGAGGCTTGCTTAGATTCAGGTTAAATATTTTGAGGTGAGAATGCTTCCTGAGTGATGTGGACTTCACACTGCATCACATAGGGAGCTTACCATGTCACATGGCCTTCTCCATCCAGAGGGATGCCAAATTTCATGCTTGGTTAAGGTGGCAAGCTGATAGATTTCCATCATAAAGGTTCATTTTTCTGTTTGCAATTATAAGTGACCTATGGGATAGTACTTGGGCATCGTGTATGAATATCCTGTTCCCAAACACCTTGAGAACCCCAGATTCCCAAAACCTAATGGTTATAAGCATCCATTGGTAATCTCTACCTGAGTCAGTCATCCCATTGGGGATTGGAAAATGGTAGTTTTCTAATTCTATCATTCCTTCTACATTTATCAGCCAAAGCCATTTAAAAAGGAATTGATTTTCTGTGAACTACACTTAAATGTGAAATTGGTATTTTGTGTGGTGATCAGGTTGGCAAAACACCCTGATGGCCTTTTGTGTATTTTGGTAACAAGAAGTGATACATGTGGGTCCATCCTTTTTTTTCTTTTTTTTGTAGTTCTTTTTAGCAGGGAAATGCAGTACCTTGGTTGTCACCTACTGAAGACCCCTCCTCCTGTATCAGGAGGTCTCTCTTTCTGGGTCATGGGCGCAGCATCACTGGGTTCTGTGTGTCCTGTGAGGGAGGAAGGGGACAACTGTTCAGCTGGTGATGTGACACTCCTTACCACTTATTCCTCCTCACGTCTCTGGAAGGCCAGAGGGTTAAAACAACTGCAAAATGGTTGTTATTTCAGCTTTCTTTGAAAGCGTCTTTAAAGCTGACATTAAACTTTCAGCCATAAAAAAATGTAGCTCCCTAAAAGCCCTCTTTATGTCCAGATGGTAATAGTCCCTGAGATTTTCATCACAGATAAAACCTGACTTAGATATATAGGTTCTAATTATAGATCTAATGCCCTTTATGAAGTAGGACAATGTTTGAATTAAAGCCAGTCCTGCATATTTTGTCAACAGTCCTCATTTATCGGCTGACGTTTACCAGTTTACAGGTGAGGAAGTTGAGACTCAGGTGATCACGTGGCCTGGATTCGAACCCGTGTCTCTGACCGCAAGCCCTGGGCTGTTTGTATTAGATCTCCTTGTAGACACAGAGTGGCTGTGAGGGCTTCCTGGAGTGTCGGGCGCCATGAGCCGAGCTCACCTGTCATTTTCTTCCCTGTGAACGCTCACCTCATGTGTTTCTTTGCTCAGCTCTCTTTAAAAACTGTGACCTGATGTGGAAGCAGAGCATTTGGACGTCGACCATCTCCAGCCACCTGGCCACCAAGCACCTCAAAGAAGGAGGCCTCCTGACCTTGGCAGGGGCCAAGGCCGCCCTGGATGGGACTCCAGGTGAGCCTCCATTTCCCTGTCTGTGAAATGGGGATGCTAATACTTGCTTGCTGGGGTTGCTGGACACTTCCGTGAGATGAGGACAATTAAAGCCCTTTACCGTCTCAGGTGCTTTACAGTTTGATAGATTTTGCTTCCTTTTAGGCCCAAATTTTTTTAGGGGAAAAACTCCTGATCTTTTCATTTGCATTGTCCTCATGTTCGCGGTGGTGAAGGACCGCTGTAATCTGGCAGCCCCTCATCTTGTTTATTTATCTGTGATGCACCCAGGGAATGAATGGTGTTGCAGTAGCTATCAGCTAGGTAATAGTCACATTGTGTTCACGTGTCCCAAGGATAGTGTGAGCTGTAGAGCGAGAGGCGCTGAGGTAGATTCTTCACCCTAGCTGTGTGGCCTAGAACAATCATTTGTTCTCTTTGACGATATTTCTGCTGTAGTTTCCTTAATTGTAATGTAGTGACAGTAATATCTACTTTGAAGGTAGTTATAGGGTGTTAGAGGTATTAATATGTACAAAGTGCCCGGCACATGGTAAGTCTTACTATATATAGTCATTTAATCCTGGGGTAGAGGTCATTATTATCTTTTTCATTTTACAGATAAGGAAACTAAAACTTAGAGAGGGTAAGTAATTTGTCTGGGTTATGCAAAAAATAAGTTGCAAACGTACATTGAATTGAAACCCTGATCATTTTTAAATTCTGTGCTTTTTCATTACATCACGCAGATCCAAGTTCCCTTTGCATTTTGTACTCCCTGTGTTAGCTTGCTAGGGTTGCCATAACAAAGTACCACAGACTGGGTGGCATAAGTATTTTCTCACAGTTCTGGAGGCTAGAAGTTCAAGATCAAGGTGTCAGCAGGGTTGCTTTCTTCTGAGGCCTCTCTCCTTGGCTTGTGGATGGCTGTCTTCTCCCTGTGTCTTTGCATTGTCCTCCCTCTGTGTTTGTCTGTGTCCAAATTGCCTCTTCTTAGAAGTATACCAGTCATATAGGATTAGGACCCACCCTAATGACCTCATTTTAACTTAATTACCTCCCATCTCCAAATACAGTCACATTCTGAGGTATGGGGGGTTAGGACTTCAATATCTGAGTTTGGCTGGGGGGCACAGTTCAACCCGTCACTCTCCCTTTGAGATCGGGCTAAGAGAATTTAAGCAGGGGGTCAGGGAGTTAGCACAGGGAGGCAGAAACTGTCTTATCTCGACTACCTACATTGAACTCTTCTTAAAAAAAGGGGGGGGGGACTTTTTTGGGATCTCTTTAGTAAGTGGTGGAAACCTTGAGCACCTTTTTCGATTTTAATGTAACTAACTTAACTGTGAGGCTGTTACAAATTAATAATTTCTTGCCACTCATTTTCTTATCATGTTTCTCAGAGCATGTGATCTTACAAGTCCGTGGCTATTGCAATGATTAAAGCTGTGCATATGTTAGATGCTAGTTGGGTTAAGATCTGATTTTTATTAAAGGTGACATAGAGCAGAGGTACTAGAAAGTAAATAGAGAAATGAGTAATAGCTTGACATTGAAAAAAAACCCTAGGACTGAAAGACTAATTTTTCTGAAGGACAAAAGAGTCTTCTACTTGCCTTTGGTTTGTAAATATCATTCTTTGCTTATAGTTTCAGATGCTGATTAAGACTATGGGATCTGGAACTACGTGGGTTGATTTTGTATTGTGGTTTTGCCATTTAGTTGCTGTGCGATATTTGGCAAGTTACTTAACCTCTCTGAACCTCAGTTTTGTCATCTGTAAAATGAAGGTAAATAGTAATACCTCCTTTATATGGTTAGTTGTGACTTGTAAACATCTTAATGGATGTAAATGGTTTAGAAAAGGTATTAGGTCAGTAGTAAATGTGAACTATTATTATTATTTACTCCAGGCTTACTTTTGCTCAGTTACTCTTGCTTCAGATGTTAATAAATTTGTTCATCTTTCAGCTTGTTAGTTAGATGTTGTTAAACTTATTTGAGTCATGAAATCTTTTAATTGATTCGGACCCCAGAAAAATATGGGGGAAATCTGTGAAAGCAGGTGATGAGCAGGCTTAAGAGTCCTTCAAACCCAAGAAGAGTTGTTCAAAAATAGAAAGTTTTTCACTTGGAAAGATACTGAGAAAACCCTCACCCTCCTATGTCAAAGGTTGTATTTGTAGACTGTCCACTGGAGCATAAACTGTATGGAAGTGATGGTGATCACTTTTGTTTACCATTTAAGGATGTGTTTTATGTTTGGAAATCAGTCCTTAGGGACTACACGGATCATTTTGTAATTGGAAAGACAGTTTTTATCTTCTTAACGATATGCATTTTTTTCCATATCTTGCTAATGATGCCCTTACCCGCATTGTGTAGAATTCTGTGGAATTAAACCATTAGGGCTGCTGGCTGCTTGTTTCTTTCTTCATCCGATTCCCTGCTTTCATGCTGTTTGAGTGGAATGAAGAGAGAGTCCTAGGAGTTTGCTGGGGACAGGGGCTGAACGAATGAGATTCATGCACTGGTTTATTTTAATTACTATTAGATCTTCCTGCCATTGTTGGCCTCCTGCCCCTAATTAAACAGAGAAGCCAGGTTTGGTGAAATATTCTTCTTGTACTTCTAAATAACTTTTTGAAACCTTGACCCTCTTTTGCAATTTGAGGTTACTGTGGAAGCGGTTCAGTGATTGGTTTCTTGGCTGGGCTGTGAGCCCCACCTCCCCCTGGACCTCTGATGCCTCCTCAGTTGTTATTCTTTAAACAGCATGCCTGCTGGGGTTTTTAAGGGCACTGCTGACCTTTGGAAGTAGTGGTTTTCCGAAGGTGGAGGGGTGTTGACAGCAATTAACCATTCTTTGTTACTGTGATAACTGCATTTAGTGCACCTACAGCTGGGTGCTGTGGGGAACTTTGGAGAGGAGAGAGACCTCGCTTGCCATGTGTCTGGGGGTTCAGACGGAAACCTGTCCTAATAAGCTATTGTATTCAATATATAGACTGGATAAACAGCAAGGTCCTACTGTGAAGCACAGAGAACCATATTCAACCTCCTGTAATAAACCATAATGGAAGAGAATATTAAAAAAAGAATGTATATAGATGTATAACTGAATTACTTTGCTGCACAGCAGAAATTAACACAACGTTGTAAATCAACTGTACTTCAATAAAAGAAGGCATGCCTTACTTCTGTTAGCAAGCATTTGCTGACTCATGGGAGGAAAGGAAGGCTAATAGGTAGCTTGTATGCCCATATGTCACAATTGCTCAAATGGTATACTTTATTTTTTTATTTTTTGGCTGTGCTGCGTGGCTTGTGGGATCTTAGTTCCTGGACCAGGGATCGAACTTGTGCCCCATGCAGTGGTAGCGTGGAGTCCTAACCCTGGACCACTAAGGAATTTCCCCAGATGGTATACTTTAAGTCCAAGGAGTTGGACTCCAGGCCATAGCACTTCTATTAATCTGATGGGAAACACTTATGGAAGTCCTGCCCTGTCCTGAGCCTAGAATTAAGTACTTTATCCCCATTTTACAGATGGGATAACTGAGGATTAGAAAGGTTTTGAGAACCCGCCTGGATTTCTTTAGTGGTAAGTGGAAGAGGTGGGCTTTGAACCTGCTCAGCCTGACTCTAAAGCCTGCGCTTCAAATGACTGCTCGGTTTTGCTGACCCATTGGGCACCCAGGGTGGATGTGTGCAGGCTACTCACAAGCAGTTGTCGATACAAGGGTTCAGAACTCTTGCTTGGCTTTTAACCTCTCCATTGGCCTCGGTGCGAGTCTGTGTGTGAGCCTGGGCATATTACTCACCCTGTCCGAGCCTCTGTTTCCTTAGCAATAAAAATAGGATTAACCTCATGGCTTCTGTGATAAATATTAAGTACCAGGCAAATAGAAGGTTATGTCCCTTCCACTTTCTCTCCATGGACGTCCCTGGTTCTCTTTTCCCGTCCTCTTCTGGACCCTGGCGTGGTGTTCTTTGGACATAACAGTGGCGGCCAGTGGTCACTGAAATGCTTTCTCCTTATTTCCCAGGGATGATTGGCTACGGCATGGCCAAGGGTGCGGTTCACCAGCTTTGCCAGAGCCTGGCCGGGAAGGACAGCGGCATGCCGTCCGGGTCTGCTGCCATCGCCGTGCTCCCGTAAGTGCTGGGGAGTCTCCCCCACCTCTGCCCCACGGCTGAGAGTTCACATGTGTCCTAGAGTCACTCTACACCAGGGGTGTGTGTGTGCCGTCACCTTGGCTTCTGAACTTCACCAGAGGCGCTGAAGGTACCTGTTTAGGTTTTGGATTGTCCTGGGCTTTCCAGAATGGTTGCTTGGCTGATGGGATAGGTCTCTCTTGCCTCTTTCTTGTTTTTTTCCTTCCCTCTATCTGTCCCTCCCTCCCTCCTTGTTAAAAAATAGTTTACACATTTAATTTTATTATTTGTAGTTCTGTCTTTCAAGTCATTATAAGGTCGGTGTAGAAGAGAGACTGTATTAGGTTTGTGGGATGGGCGAGGGGGAGCCTGGGGAAGAATATGGGAAACTACGGGGAGACGTTTCTGGAGGGATTCCAGGACCAAATGGCTTGTCTCTTAGCTGTGCTCCTATAAAGAGGATGTCTGTCTGCTAGGGGACTGGGCTGTCCACGTATTCATTTGTGGGCTTCTGTGATTCTGTGACTTGGTCTCGCGGCTATTTTGAATGATTTCCGAGGCCTGAAGGTTCTTGGGAAAGTCATACATATCTGAATTCTGTATTCCCTTGCTGAAAATTGGAAGATTTCATGGAAAACAGCCACAAAATGAAGGATGAGGCTGTCTTTTCCCCATATTTAAAGGAATATTATGATTACACATACAAAAACCTGAGAAATGAGTCTGCCACATTTCAGGGAGTGAATGGAGACATAAACAGCAGAACAGTTTACTTTAGTAAAGACGGTGTTTTAGAAAAAAGGCAAAACATGGCCCTTTCATTTTGTTCCTGTCTGCCCGAAGGGTGAGTTCTGAAGCGCTTGGTTGAGTCAGGCTGGGATGTGATCTCTGTAACTGTGGACGGCTTCCTGGCCTCTCCCTGATTATCTTCGTGTGATCTCTCCACATACTTTCCTGGCCAAGGAGGGCCGGGCAGCTGTTGTTCTGAGGGGGAGGCACATGTGACACGCTTATCTCTGTGCTCGCAGGGTTACCCTGGACACACCGATGAACAGGAAATCAATGCCTGAGGCCGACTTCAGCTCCTGGACACCCTTGGAATTCCTGGTCGAGTGAGTATCACAGTCATTTCAGTGACTCAGCAGCTTCCATTCTCTGCCTCTTGTGGGAGAAAGGACAGGCCCGTGTTATCTTGGCTTATCAGCTTGGGTGGTTCCTAAGGACCTGACCTCCCAGGGCACCTTGCACCTCATTGTCAGTATCACGGGGTGGAGGGGTTGATGGTGCCGACCTGAATCCTGGCTCCTCTACCCACCAGCTGGCCAATCTGAGCATGTTGTTTAACTGCTCTAGGCCTCAGTTTCTCCGTCTGTATAATGGGGGTCGGTGATAATTGTTAGGAGGGTAAGACGTGGAAGTGTGTGCCAAGGTCTCAGCACTGTGTGTGACCCATAGCAGGGCCGGGTAAGCCTGGAGCCTGTAAACCGTGTTCTGTCTGTTAAAGAGGAGTAGCTGCATGGAATCTGCCGCTGATCTAGATGGAACATCTGGGCCCACATGCCTGAATTAGTGCCACGCCACAAACCCACAGGAAGCATCCTTTGTCCCCGAAATCATATTCAGCCCTTTGTGAGTATGGGTGGCACTACAAGGTCACAGAGAGAGTGAGCTCTTTTGTGTTTGCCTAGATCTCAGTTTCCCGCTCTCCTCTATTTAAGGGGGTGTTAAGCATGTGTTCACTGAGCACCCATTCGGGCCAGGGACTCTGCTGGGCCCGGGGACGATGAGGAATAAGATGCAGGCCCTGCCTTCGTGGAGTGGGGACGGACTCGCCCAGCAGAGCCGGTGTCTGAGACGGCTGTTTGCACAGGATCTTTCTAAAGCTTGGGCTGAGAAGAAGCTTGCTTCTGGCCTGAGGTTACATCTTATTTAAATGGGATTGGGAGCTATTTGGGACTTCTATGTTTGGAATAAGCACTTACATAGCACTTACATGCCAGGCACTGTTTAAGCACTTCATAACCATGATCTTATTAAATGCTCATAGCAGGTCTGTGAGGGAGGTGCCGTCGTCTTTTATTTAAGGTTTGGGGGCTCGGAGGCATGGGGAGTGTGGGCCTAAGGAACTTGCCCAAGGTCGCACAGCAGAGCCAGGATCTGACCCGGGCAGTGTGGCTGCAGAGCCCTTGGTCTTAACCACTGTCCCGACAGTTACTCCTGTCTTTACCGGGTATCATGCTTAATGCTGGATCTGCAAAAGAAAAAACAATTTGAAGTTGTGGAAGGAACAACTCTTGAATGGTGTTTGCATTTGAGTTTCCTTTTAAAGGCCACTACTGCCAGCAATGTCTCTTGACAGAGACATTGACCCAGGACCCTGGATGGAACATCTGGGGCCATGTGTGTAATCCAGTGCTGGGCCACAACGGACAGAGGGTGGGCTGGGACAGCCATGCCTTGCCCCAGAAATCATGCTCACCCATTTGTGGTATTTGAAAACTCACGTGACAAGTTGACATAAAGCTGGCTTTGCAACGTCTGTGAGCACGTTACCTTCTTGGCTGTCCATGGTTAGAATGGCGTTCTCTCCCACCCACTCCAGACGGCTGACAAGGAGGAGGGAGAAGTAAGACCATCTATTAACCTGCCTAAGTAACACATACGCCTCTGCACATCCAGCTGTGACTGGTCTCCTTCAGAACTGTCCCCTGAGCCCTGCCCCCAGAGAGGACTCAGGACACATGACAGTACTTTAGGGAGTTGGAGCAGCGCTTGGGATTTTGAGCCTGCGTGACTTCCCTTCACGTGTTCAACCCCCAGAGTGGGAGCTCGAATGACTGGACAGCTGAACATCAGCTGTGGTCCAACAGGTTGCTTATCAGCATTAAAGATCCCGGGAGCTCCTGCGAGTTCTCTGGCGAAGGAAGGGCCAAGGTCCCACCTGGGGTTTGTTGGAGGGGATGGTATACTCAGCACCGAGAGTAAATATTCTAAAAGTGATCAGCTACTTGTTAAACCTTGTGAATTCCTTGTGCCCTTCGTCATTCCTCTCTTCTTAGACGAGGTCTCCCGTCTTCCCCAGGCACGGTTGGTTGGCCCTCCCCACACAGAGTTGGTTATTAAATGCCCCATTCCAACACCGAACGCGTTTTATTGTAATAGTCTGTTCTTTCATCTTTTCCCATTGCTTGGCACAGCTGTGGGCGCTCCATAAATCTTTGTTAAAAAAATAATAAATTTTTTCTCTTTCTTCTTAAATTCTGGGAAGTGATATAAGCTAAGTGTCAAGTATTGTGCCCATGTCTGTCTCTTAGAATGAACTAATTAAAATCTATTTTTAATCACATGAAATCATACCACCGTGTTATAAAGGATTCCAACAATGCAGAAAAATAGCAAAAGGAAAACCTTGCCAAATCTAGCCACTCAGAAATTAGGAGTAAAGTTCTGAAATCATCAGGGACCTGGGTTTGTGTCCATGAGACCTTACAGGCGTTTTTACAGCTGCTGCTGTGCCCTCACCCCCCACCCGCCCAACCAGTAATGTGACTCTAAGCATGTGTCCAGATTTTTCCTTTTAAAATGTAAAGCTTCTCTTCTTTGTTCTAGAACCTTCCATGACTGGATCACAGAGAAAAACCGACCAAGCTCAGGAAGCCTAATCCAGGTGGTAACCACAAAGGGAAGGACGGAGCTTACCCCAGCGTATTTTTAAGCTACGTTTCATTGCCTGTGAGGTGCCTGTCAGAAAAGTCATTAATCTATTAGCATGGCCACATCCGGCCTTGCATTTTCTGTAATCCTGTTCGTGGTACGAGACAGTGAGTCCTATCTTTCTCTCATCTAATGTGCATTTGTTCTCCTAGGACAGGGTAACAGGTTTATGTGAAATAAAGACATGTGGAGCCCACAGATCGATAGCACTGTCAGTCTGTGTTAACCACGGAATTTAGGAGGTCTCAGGACGGCTCCCTCCGCTTCAGCGTCATGTTGAATTGATTTTGAGGCTCTGTTTCTGTGTCCCTGCCAGTGGCTGTGTCGACCTGACTAGTTCAGAGATTTGTTGGGTCAGGGACATTTGGACCCTGAGTTATTTTTGAACGTTACGTTTATGTCACAGCCGTAGTTTTTGTAGCCTCGAATTAAACTGCCACAGAACTCCTTCTGTAGTGTAAGCAAAATCCCGTGGACTCTGTTAAGGTACCTTTGTCCTGTGCATTTGCCAAGTACGCAAGAGAACTACTTGTGATTGTTTGGAGTTTATCTTCTTAATAAATGGACTTCATTTACTGTGTTGTCTTCTTTAATCAAAACGCACCTTATAAACAGTCATAGATGAAGGTACTAGAATCATAGGCTGCTAGTGGTCTTTAGCCTGATGTTCTCGGAAAGGGGGGTGGATTCAAATCCTGAAGTAAGTGTTCTCAGCACAGTGACAGAGGCACATTTCCTTCTTGTGCGTATCAGAATCTGAAAGCTGGGGGGATGGCCCTGTGTATTTAGAAGCAGTGCCCCACGTGAATGATACCGGCCGTTCTGATTGAGAATTAGTGGTCTAGTGCACCCCATCATTCTACAGATGAGGAAACTGAGACCCAGAGCAATGACTTTCCATCCTTATGGCCAGTAAGTGGCAGAACTAAGCCCAGAACCCAGTCACTAGATGGCTGCTATTCATAAAGGCTTTTACCATGTGTTTTCTTTTTCAATTCTTAAAAAAAAAATTTTTTTATTGAGGTAAAATTCACATAACATAAAATTAACCATTTTAAAATGAAAAAATTGGTGGCGTTTAGTCTACTCACAGTGTTCTGTAAACATGTTCATCACCCCAAAATCCAGCCCCATACCCACTAAGTAGTCACTCCTCATTCCCCCTGTCTCCAGCCCCTGGCAGCCACCAATCTGCTCTCTGTCTGTGAATTTACCTGTTCTGGATATTTCATGTAAATACTATCATGCACTCTCTGGCCTTTTGCGTCTGGCTTCTTTCACTTAGCATGTTTTCAAGGTTCATCTACTTTGGAGCAGCTATTAGCACTTCATTCCTTTTTGTGGCTGAATAATATTCCATTGTTTGTATATACTACACTCCATTCATCCATTCATCTGTTGATAGACGTTTGGGTTGTTTCTGCCTTTTGGCTGCCGTGAATAGTATTGCCATGCATATTCCTGTACAGGTATTTGAGTACCTCTTTTCAGTTCTTTTGGATATATACCCAGGTGTGGGGTTGCTCAGTCATCTGGTAATTCTGTGTGTAACTATTTGAGGAGTCTTTTTTGATTCTTGACACTGCATTTCAAGGAGATATTATCCAACTTTTATAGGAAAGAAGATGAGAGCTCTGATTGATAGGACTCATTTCTTCAAAGTCACCCAGTGCTGTGGTCTGAATGTTTTGTGTCCCCTCCAAAATTCGTACATTCATATCTTGAAATCCTAATGCCCAATGTGATGGTGTTAGGAGGTGGGGCCATTGGGAGGTGAGCCCTTATGTATAGGATTAGTGCCCTTTTAAAAGCAGGTCCAGCAAGATCCCTAGCCCTGTAGCCAAGTGAGGACAAAATAAGAAGTCTGTGACCTGGAAGAGGGCTCTCACCCAACCCTGCTGGCACCTTGATCTCAGACTTACACGTTCCAGAACTGTGAGAAATCAACTTCTTTTTTTATCAGCCATCCAGTCTTTGGTATTTCGTTATAGCATCCCAAGTGGCCCAAGACCCCCAGCCAGAGAGCAGTACAGCTGGAAGTCACAGCACCTCACATGCCCACTCTTCCATCTCATCCTCCCCAAAATACCTGAGATAGATGGTTGCCGTTTTCAGATGAAGAAACAGTCCCATAAGTTAAGTGACTTGCTGAGGATACAATTAATTTCAGGAGATGTTTTCATTCCATTTAGAAACCAGACCTTATCATTGATTATTTAGATGTGTTTCTTTTCCTTTCCTTAGGCCTTACAATCTGGTGACATGCCAAGAGAATGCAATGGGATCAGGTATGAGGAAGGTGGGATGTTTTTTCTCTTATGCTTTAGCCAGTCATTCAACAAGTAAGTTTTGAGTGCCAGCTATGTAATAGGCGCTAATGTATGACATCTAGTGAATGGAGTAGGCAAAGCCCTCTGTCTGCCCTCAATAGAGTTTCACTGAGGGCAGACACGATAAACAATGAAATATAGCCTGCATATAAGTTAGAGTAGGTGAAAAAGGTGTGAACTGTGAGGAAAGAAGAGCAAGGTAAGGGGGTTAAGGAATGTTGAGGAGGTGAGGTTGCAATTTCAGACAGTGTAGAGTTATGGACTGAATGTTTGTGTCCCCCCTGCAGATCCCTATGTTGAAACCCTAAGCCCCAATGTGGCTGAAGATGGAGCCTCTAAAGAAGTAAGTAAGGTTGATTGAGGTGACAAGGGTGGGGCCCAGATCTCCTACAATTAGTGTCCTTATAAGAAGAGACACCAGAGAGTGCTTTCTCTCTGTCTGTCTCAGTGCACACACCAAGGAAAGGCCACGTGAAGATACACGTGAGAAGGTGGCCATCTGCAAGCCAGGAGAGTCCTTATAAGAACAAATCACCTGGCACCTTGGTCTTGGACTTCTGACCTCTAGAAAATTAAGTTCAGTCCTTTGGGCTGCCCAGTCTGTGGTATTTTGTTATGGCAGCCAGAGCTGACTAAGACAGTGAGGGAGGACCTCATTTGAAGAGATGACATTTGAGCAAATCTTAAAGGAGGTGCAGAAGTTAGCCCCTTGGATATCTGAAGTATGAGTGTTTTAGACAAAAGCCCCACCGCATGAGTGTGCCAGGTATGGCTGAGGAGCTTAAGGAGAACTTGGGGACTGGAGTGGAGTAAGGAGGGTCAGTAAAGGAGCCGTTGTAGATGAGACCAGAGACGTGACCGTGTGGCGCAGAGGTTCCCAAACTTCTAGGGTCCGTGGTGCCATTAGTGTCTTAGCAATTTTTCATGGTGCCCCTACATCAAAGGAAATACCTAACAGTGGCTTTATAAATAGTTAGATCCTAACAATCTAATAGTCACAGTGGGACAGATATCGCTGTGTTAACCTAGGAGATGGAAACTATCCTGTGGTGACCCTGTGAATTCCCTGGGGTGCCTGGTGCACAGTTTGAAAATGGAAAATGTGAGGTGCTGTGCATTTTAAGGACTTTGGCTTGGACTTTCGGCAGCCGTTGTGGGGATTTTGAGCAAAGGCGTGACATGATATATTTTAAAAATTGCTCCAGCTGTTATGTTGAAGATAATCCTGAGACCGTTGTGATGATCCAGGCAAGAAATGATGGTGGCTAGGGTGGTAGCGGTGGAGGTGGTGAGAGGAAAGTGTATTCTGAAGGTAGAGTCAACAGGATTTCCTGGTGGACTGAATGTGAGGGTGAGAGAGAAGAGTCAGAGATGACTCCCAAGGTTTTTGACATGAGCAGAAGGAAAGATTGAGTTTTTTGCCAAATGTGATGGAGAAGGCTGTGGATAGAGCAAGTTTTGCTGGGAATATCAGGAATGTAGTTTTGGACTTACAGGTTTGCTCTTTCCTATCCCGGTGGTGATGTCGAATTGTATTTTGAGCCTGGAGTTCAAGAGAGAGAACTGGGATGGAGATGAAAACTTGGGGTCATGAGCATACAGTTGACATTTATTTATTTATTATTATTATTATATTTTTTATTGGAGTATAATTGCTTTACAATGGTGTGCTAGTTTCTGCTTTATAACAAAGTGAATCAGTTATACATATACATATGTTCCCATATCTCTTCCCTCTTGCATCTCCCTCCCTCCCACCCTCCCTATCCCACCCCTCTAGGTGGTCACAAAGCACTGAGCTGATCTCCCTGTGCTATGCGGCTGCTTCCCACTAGCTATCTACCTTACGTTTAGTAGTGTATATTTGTCCATTCCTCTCTCTCGCTTTGTCACAGCTTTAAAGCTAGGAGACTAGCTGAGATCACTAAGGGAGTGTGTCAATGGCATCTAGGAGGTGGAAACCACACCGTGATGAAAGCAGGGCAAGTTTAACATGAAGAATTATTGAATAACAAGAGATTAACTATAAAGGACTAAAGAGAACCCCAAAGAATACCTTTTGGCTGGGGGAGAGTACTCAAGGAAAGACACATTTGGAAGACAGACCCCTCCCCAAGGCTGGGATCTGAACCTCATTGGAGCCAGGATGGTTGTGGCTCCGTGGATGGCACATGCCACATGCCACATGGTTGTGGCTTCGCTGGGTTTCCTGGGCCAGTGCTGCTCTACAGTCACTGGGGAAGCAGGAAACACCCTGTCAAGGTGCAGGGAGACCGAGGCTAGAAGCACTCCCACTGGGGTGCCTTTGAGACTCCCTGGGGATCCTGCCCATGGGGTGCTGCCGAAACTCAAGGCAAAGCTGTCCCTGGGAGTGCTGCTTCATGTCTCCCACACGCACGTGGTATCCATGTGGCAGGAGCAGAAAGGAAACACGCCAGAACCAGGAGGAGGAACCCCTTCTTCTTACAGGGTTTCCAGCACTCTCTGTTGGCAAAACTTTGCGTGATGTCAACTGCGCAGGAAGGCTCACAGGGTCTACCTGTGAGCAGCCCATGAAGGTGACCTTGGAGCAGTGCGGCAAAACACTGGCTGTTATGGACTGAATGTTTGTTTCCTTCCAAAACTCGTATGTTGAAAGTCTACCCTCCCAATGTGATGATGTTAGGAGGTGGGGCCTTTGGGAGATAATTAGGATGACACGAGATCATTGGGTGAAACCCTCATGAATGGGATCAGTGCCCTTGTGAGAGTCACGGGACAGCTGGCTTCCCTCTACTCTGCTCTCTTCCACGGGAGGACACAGTGAGAAGTCAGCATGCTGCAGCTGAGAAGTGGGTCCTAACCAGGACCCCTGATCCAGACATGCTGACCCCCTGATCTCAGGCTTCCGGCTTCCAGAACTGTGAGCCATACATTTCTGTTTTTTTATAAGCTACCCAATCCATGGTAGTTTGTTATAGCAGCCTGAACTAAGCCACTAGCAAAACATGAAATGTGTGCAGAGAAGATGACCATGGACTGAGCTCTCTAAGATGGGGAAGAAGAGGAAAAATCAACAAAGGACGCTGGAAGGAGCAACCAATAAGGCAGAATGTGCAGTCCTGGGACTAAAGTGAAGAAAGTGTATCGAGAAAGAAGGAATGAACAGCAATGCCACATGCTGCTGGGAAGTGAAGGAAGATAAAGGCTAGAAACTGACCATTGGACTTAGCCGTGGGGAGTTCACGGATGGTGCTGACAAGCACTTTCAGTAGATCAGTGGGGGTCAAAGATTAGAGTGAGCTTAAGAGAGCAGGGGAGAAGGGGAATGGGTGTACAGACGCCTTTAACTCAGTTAAAGGAGTGAACTTTGTTAGAGTCTTCTAAACTTTATCCTGGAACAGAATCTAAAAAAGTCTACCAGGCTTTTGGGTCTGCTTTGTTCTCATAGATTTACTTTATTGCTGAAGCCCTTTCTCAGGGAGCTGATCTGAGGCATGTAATTTGCAGCCTGGTTTATGGCATCTTCTGATTGCCTTCACCTGAGCTCACCTGAAGTGCCCTTGTCCCAGGTGCCCATTTCCTGCCACACTCCAGAGGTCGGCCTCTGCTCCCTCCGCAGATGGGCTCTCACCAGCTCGGAGGTCAGCCTCTGCATTCCTGGTTCGTCTTCCTCATGGATTCTTAAGGGGTTCACATCCAGGGGCAGTTTTTGCAGGGACACATCTTTTCCTCTCTTGAGGTCCTTGCCACAGGAGGCTGAGGGATTTATCCGACTGGAGAGACTGGGCATAAAGAGTGACTGGCTGGCCATAGGGACCAGGGGCCAGGCCACCACATGGACTGTGGGCAATGTAGGTCTCCCACTCCCCTGCCCTCTCGCCTTTTTGTCTCCTTTTGCCTGTTCCCAAAGGTTAGGAACTTAGAGGAGAGGAGGGATGAAGGTTAGATTCCCCTGAACTCCTAAAGCATTATTTTCCATTTTGCATCGCCCCATCCTCACTGTTGAGTAAATGTTGAAGGAGTGGATGAAAGGCAGGCTTGGAGAAGTTAACTAATCAGTGTGCTCCTAGTACGTGATGCAAGTAAGTGATGGAGCCAGGTGTCCATAGGTCCCCACCCCTTGTTGCTTGTATGATACCCTGGCTAGAGACATAAGACTGTCATTTCCCTTCCCACAGCCAGTTTTTAAACCATCTTATTTCTTCCATCTGCTATTTTGTCCACCTCTCATCTCCCCTGTTGCCTCTCCCAGGCTGGTGGACTCAAGTGCACCTTGTTTGCATAGCTGGCTCTGCCACATGGTAGTGGCAGGACCATGAGCCATGGGCCAGAACTGGTCTCTTTTCTCAGCCCCGTTCCTTGCCCTTCTCTGTCCTGCTCTGTATTGCAGGGACCTGCCTTTCCCAGGCTCCCTTGTGGAAGACTGAAGGGGGCCAGAGGGGAGAAACCACAGTGTGTCCATGTTCCCTCCTGCCTCTGGTGGCATCTCTGGGGGCAGTGGCATCTTTGGCCATGGCAGGATCACTTCCACAGCCCCAGCTGCCACTGGCCAGCCCCTCCCCTGTGGGTCACCTCACCATCCCACTTTTGGATTCTGGATTTCTCCACCTCCCATATGGCTTATTTCCTTTATTAAATCCCCCCCTGTTTGAGTAGTTTCTGTTTGCTGGCTGGTCCTCGTCTGTGAAATGGGAACGATCATACCTGCCTTTTGGAGATTCAGTGAAATAGTACATGATTATTTATTCTTATTATCATACTTAAGTGGGAGATAGTGGGCCTATTTTAGGAAAGAGTATGTTTTGACTTCTGCATTTTTAATTTGCCTCAAAGTCATTGGTCCTCAAGTTCACTTCTCACTCAAGGGAGGTGGTGGCAGTATCACCACTCACCCTTCCGGACACTCCTGAGGGGCTGGATCAGTGTAGCCGAATAACCTGGGACTGGAGAGAGACCCTCCCAGTGTGCCCATGTTCCTTCTGTGGCAGGTCAGCTCAGCCGGGGACCTGGGGAGAGCAGTGCTGCTACTCTAAGCCTGTTCAAGTCACAGCAGCTTACAACCCTAGAAAATGGAAAGGCTGAAGTACTGTGTCTAAGGAAAATGCGAAGGCAGACACTTCATCCAAAGTGCCGCTGAGAGCCTCTCTGGGGGCTTGGAAAGAGGGCTGGGAAGGTTCTGCTTCTGGGTCTCTGTTGGTGGAAAAAAATCGGAGTTGAGTCCAATTTTTTCCCCATAGATGAATTCTATTGTGACACTCTATCACTTAGATTATAAAATACATACCATTTGGGACACTCTAGGGGGAAGAAGCTCCACGGAGGCTAAGGGAAGCACATTAGCTAGAGAATCCTACTCAGCCAGAGGCTTCTGTTGTCTTGGGGTCCAGACCAGCCTGTGTGCAGGGGACTATGGGTAGAAACCTGCTGTGTTTCTAGAATGTTCTTAGCATTGAGAGACTGTGTCCTGAGGAATACTCCCAAGTTCAGCAAGTCCCTTTCTGGCCTCTGCCTCAGTTTCCTAGAGATACATTTGCTCCATTTTCAGGGAGAATTTCTTACTAAAATTTTTGCCAATTACGTTATCTCTGGATAAAGTAATTTGGACTAGAAGTCTGACTGAGAGAAAAATTAAATGTCCCACTTGACTGGTTCTTTAAGAAATGCAAACTGAAACAATGAGATGGCAGTCGTACTAGGTACATGCAGGGGAGCAGATTTGCCAGGGAAACGTGTATACCTTTGGCATGAGGATTGTTTTAGGCTCATTATCTTTAAGAAGAAGAAGATTCAGGAATTCCTTCTTTTGACCTCTCCCTTAGCTGCCTAAAGAATTTAGATAAAGGGACTGTTCCCAGAATAGAGCTACCACCAGAGATATCTGCAAAGAATAAGGGCGGGGTGTGGTGGCAGAGAGATCAGAGTCCACTCTGTGTCCCTTGTCTCTGCAGGGCCTAGCAAACATTTGTTTATCACACATTTTCTTTTTCATCTTCATGTGAATTGTCTTTCTCCCTTTTGAAGTCCCCAACCACTACCCTCAATGTCCTCTTTTGTGTTTAGCTAAAGATGGTATTTAAGGTGAGGGCTTCGGCCATTTCGGTGAGTTACTACTATTTTCCTGGGTCTCTCCCATGTGTACATGTTATTAAACTTTTATTTGATTTTCTCCTTTTAATGTGTCTCATGTCAATTTAATTCTTAGCCCAGCCAGAAGAACCTAGAAGGGTAGAGGAAAATTTCTTCCCCCCCACGCCCCGACACAAGCTAGCAACTAGTTTTAAAGCATGTGCTGACATATGTTTTTGAACCCTGTTGGTGGGAGGGCCACATAGAACTGTTTAGGAGAGTACCTTGATACTCTATCAATACTCTTAAAACTTTTCACCATTTGATCTAGTAATCCCATATCTTAGATTCTATGAAATGATCAGAAACAAGACAGAATGGATAAACAGCAAGGTGCTACTGTATAACACAGGGAACTATATCCAATATCCTGTAACCATTATGGAAAAGAATATGAAAAAGAATGTATATGTTGATATATATGAATCGCTTTACTGTACAGCAGAAATGAACACAACATCGTAAATCAGCTATAGTTCAATAAAATAAAAAAAGAAACAAGGACAAGTAATATAACAAATATGTTAATTCCTGCATCATTAATTACTGCAATCTTTGAAACAACTCAAAGGACCAACAATAAAGTATTGTTAAGTAATCACTGTAGCTAACATTTATTGAGCACTTTCTATGCTGTAGGTACGGCTTTACAAGGATTAACAAATCCTCACAATTCTATTGAAGAAACTCCTATTTTTAAGTCCATTTTACAGTTGAGAAGAATGAGGCATAGAGAGAAGTTACTCACCCAAGTTTACACAGGAGGTAATGAGAGCCAGGATTTGAACAGGCATTTCGACTCAGCGTTTGTGTTCTCAGCCACTACTACAGCAGCCTGCAAATAAACCATATGATTAGCACAATTTAGTTATGCCAATAACAAATATAATACCATTATCAAAGACCACATTTTCAAACAATTCTTATTGATATGAGACAATCCTCAAGGAATGTGAAAATTATCTGTTGTGGAGAAATAGATTTTCGGTTAATAAAGACTTCATGCAGAATGCTTTTTTTTTTTAAGCATATTTATTTCCGTGGGCAGAAGCAGACCCAATATTTTGAAGATACTTTTGCAACATCACTTTTTTGTAGTGTTTGTTCCGAATTCACAGTTTTCCTGTCTGATCTTCTGAAGCAGACTTCTCGGGAGGCAGATGGAGGGGCTTGCAGTTTAGGAGGCCAATAGCTGGTTAGCAGCAGAGAGGCAAACAAGTTCTGAATCAGCATTTCAGCCCCTGGTGACGCTGGGCTTTTAGCTGCTTGTGACTTCGAGTGTAGAAAAGGGAAACACTCAGATGAGAGGAGTTTTTGAAATGTCCACTTGGTGGAGCTGTCAGCTTAGGTGGAAGTGTGATTGGCTTGCTTACCTGCAAGTAATTTTCAGTGCTATTTCAATGACTCTTGGAAATGGATGCCCCAGACAACTCCTAGCTCCTTCAAACCCAGATTCTACAATGAGAACTAAACAACTTGCAACGAGAAGATGCGTAAGTTCTGGGGATCTGATGCACACACAGCATAAGGATTATAGTCGATATTGCTATATTATATACTTCAGAGTTCTAAATGAGTAGATCTTAAATGCTTTTACCACGGAAGAGAAATGATAATTCTGTGATGTGATAGAGATATTATTGAAAGCTATGGTGGTTATCATATTACAGTATATAAGTGTATCAATCAACATGGTGTACACCTTTAACTTACACAATGTTATATGTCAGTTATATTTTGATAAAAACAAAATCCCAAACCCTAATCCAGTATTTGGTGTGATTATTGCCTGTTGCACCCACAGGACTGTAAGCTTCATGGGGGCACTGAATGTCAGGGCTCCCAGATACTGCCTCAGTCCGCTTCTTCCTCTAACTTTAGTTAGTTGTCAAAAGGACCATCTAGGGAGCTTATTACAAATGGATTCCTGGGACCCTCTCCAGATCTGAATCATAGTTGTAGGGTAGAGTCATGTATTGGTTGTCTGCTACTGCATAACGAATAGTGGCTTAAAAGAAGAGTACTTATTATCTCCCACAGTTTCTGTGCGTCTGGAATTTGGAAGGGGCTAATTTGGGGATTCTAGCTCAGGGTCTCCCATGAAGTTGCTGTCAGATGTCATCTGGAGGCTTGATTGGGACTGGAGTGTCCACTTCCGAAGTTGCTGGGAAGTTGGTTCCAGGAACGGTACAGGACAGGAAGGATGTGCTGGACTAGTTCAGATATATTCAGCTACACGTGCTGAATGGCAGAGTTTTAAATGCTGGTTCTTTTGTTGGGTGCATCCCTGCTGGAGTCCTCTGACCAGCAACCCTGAATATAGTTTGTTCCTTGAGCAGGTGTAACCCTCGGCTGCTAACCTGCCATGGTTCCCTTCTGCGCTGGGCCACTTTGTCTTTCCAGGCCATTCTGCTGGGCGGTGTCCTTTACAAGATGCCTCGAGCTTGGCTCCTTCTCACATGGCCCACATCTGGCCTGTGGGAAAGCATGAGCCTTTGCCTCCTGTCACTTACAGAGAAGGGAAGGGAAGCGCCATAGCTCTCCAGTAGTTCTCACCCAGGACATTGTCTCCGCCTCTGCAATCTCTCCTCTGTCACAGACTGGAGGTGGGTGTCCAGGATTCTGGTAATGACTTCCCAGGCTCTCGATGGGCCCTGCATAAATGATCTAATGCTGTGTCTGGGCATGTGGGGACCTAGTACCTATCACGTTCTCACCTGTGGGCATCAACAGAAAAACTGACACACCAGGTCCCTTTCAACATCCGGTTCCATCTCTCCATACTCCAGCGCTAAAGCTTCCTAGGAGCTGCTTCACCTTTCCCACTTGGGTGTCCCAGAGGTAACTTGAACATGATATGTCCAAGCTTAGTATCCATCCCTGTCTTAGTCCATTCTGGCTGTCTTGGTTGGCAGGGGCTGGATCATGAAGGATCTCTGTTCAGTGAATTTTGTCTTGCAGGCATTGGGGAACCTCTGAAAGCTTAAAACATTTTTTTCCACTGTGAGGCTTTCTGCTTCCTTGCATTTTAGAAACTCCAAGCAGTGTGAAGAACGTCCACAAGGGGGCAGGCGTTGGCAATAGATGGGAACATTGGTGTGGAAAAGCAGCGTGTGAAACTGGTTCAATTTTCATTTCCTTGTGGGGCCTCTGCTCAGCTCTCTGAGTAGGTCTAAGATGGACACGTAACCTCAAGCACTGGAGACTAGCTGCTGTGCATCCTGACTTTTTTCTCTCTCCCTGCCTTCCTCCTTTCCTCTCACCCTTTCTCCCCTGCATCCTCTTGTGTACTTTCTTCACTGAAGTGGAAAGTCAGGTTTAAAAAAGTAGTAGATACTTCCTAAACATGGCCAAGCTTGCAACGTCTTAAAAGCCCAATCTCCATGCAAACAGATGACGACACACACACGAGAAACAACAGTTCAAATTGCTAGAATGTACACAAGCCACTGGGACAAGGACCTGTTCCCTGTCAGTATGTCAGGAGTCCCTGTAAAGTTCCCATCACCTGTACACGCTAGGAGATGGTTATTGATTCCAATTCAGGTCTCACTGACGTTTACTGAATGCCTACTGTGTGTCAGGTTAGGTGCTGGGAGATCGAGACTATGTTATTTCACTGAATCTTCACACCAGTACTTTGAGCTCAGTAGGCCTTTCCCTATTTACACATAAGGCAATTGAATCTCAGAGAGATCATGCCGCTGGCAGGTCACAGAAACATAATGTAAGGCAGAGTGTGGACTTCTTACTCTAGTGTTCCTGCCCACACTGGATTGCTTGATTTAGCCCCATCTCCCAATGTGAGAATGATTCAGGGTGACCAGTGTGGGGAAGAGAGAGGCAGCTTTTTCTTCTGATGTCAACTAAGCTCAGTGCATAGATGCTCCAGAGGGAAAGAAGAGGCATGAGGGGACAGGGGCTGTCATTGTTCTTTTTCACTCCAAGTCAGTCAGAGGCTGGAGGGCTCAGTCAGGGGAGCAGACTTAAGGGAGCAGAGAGTGAAAACTTTGGACAACTTGGTGGTCTGTGACCCTTTGCTCAGCCAGGGACTGTCCTGGATAGTCCTGGTGGCCAGCATAGGGCTGGGGTCCAATAAATATTTGTTCCATCGAACCCCTTGCACAGATGAGAAGACAAAAGACCAGGGGTCTGGCTATGACCAGATTAAGATCAATGAATGGTCGAGCAAAGTGTGGAACTCTGGGGGCTTTGAGTGTTTCCTTACACCAGTTTTTCAAAGTATGAGCCATTCCATCGGGGCATGTGTACAGGGAGATGTGGGGTGGGACACAGGAGAATGCTTTCTATTTAATAATCATCTATTTTATATAAAAAATATATAGCAAGCTTTCAATTCCATGGATATTATGGCCAGGATGCAACTAAATTAGATAGCAAGTAAAAAGTGGATCGATTTAAATGTTACATAAAGAATACACCAGGATAGCCAACACAATATTGAAGGAGAAGAACAAAGTTGGAAGACTGATGCTACTTGACCTCAAGGCTTACTGTAAAGCTACAGTAATCAAGACAGTGATGTACTGATGGAAGAATAGACAAACAGATCAATGGGACAGAATAAGGAGCCCAGAAATAGACCCCGATAAATACAGTCAACTGATCTTTGATAAAGGAGCACAGGAAACACAACAGGGCAAACATAGTCTCTTCAACAATGGTGCTGGACCAAAAAAATTAATCTAGACACAGTCCTTACATCCTTCAGGAAATTCACTCAAAATATAGGATCATTTCCCCATTTCACAGGCTTAAATGTAAAATGCAAAACTATAAACTCCTGGAAGATACCATAGGAGAAAACCTAAATGACCTTGGTTATGGTGATGCTTTTTTAGATACACCAGCAAACACATGATCCATGAAAGAAATAATTAATAAGCTGGAGTTCATTAAAATTAAGAAGTTCTGCTGTGAAAGGAAATGTAATAGAGGCGGAGCTGGCATGCAGCTGTTATCGCGAGACTCTGAGTCTCGCGGGCGGAGGTACGGCTGTGCAGGCAGTCAGTGTGGGTCTCGCGGCAGAGAATGCGGGAAGAGGCGGATTGCAGCCTTCTCCCCGGGACCCTCCGGGCCCTCTGGCCTTGAGGCCGGCGGGTGAGCTGGGGGTCCCGGGGAGAGCCTGAGGGCTGTGTCCTATAGAGCTCCAGAGCCGTCACCACGGCCACCGCCTGGCCGGGCCTAGGCCTTGAAGCAGCGGTGACCCTTCTCCCCCCTCCCCACCTCGTCGACCTAATGGTGGTGGCAGTCAGCATGGGTCACAATCCACGGAGGCCTCAGCAGCTGGAGTATATGGACACGGCCATTAAGGTAACATTTTCAACCAGCTTCCGTCTCTCCGTTCAATTTTCAAAAATTGGTACAGCTGAGATGAGTTGTCTGCTCCCAGGAGGTGGCCAGAGGTCAGGGTTAAGGTGTAAGGACACTGCACAGCATTCCTTGAGGTCCACCCCTGTGGTTAGGGCTTTTCTCAAAGAAGGGCCTCTGGGAGCTGGGAATTCACCTGCTGGGAATTTGCTCCATTTGAGCCTATACAGGTGATTCTCTCCAGCTTAAATGAAAAGCCTAAGGACCAGTAGATCCTGGGTGCCTGGCTCCCTCAGTGATGACGGCTGGGCAGGGTCTGGGGACCTGGCCCTGAGGGCGCCGACAGCTGAGATCTGCCTCTTTAGTCAGGCCTGGGCCCGTGCAGGAGGATCAGACTGGGTGCTGGACGAATGCTCCTGGGCTGGGTACCCGGCCCGTGCAGCGACCCTCTCAGCCAGGGCCTGGACCTCAGAGGGGAAAAGTTGAGCCTTGGGACCTTGCCCCTTGTCAGAACAGAGAATAACCTTTGTTTTGGAGGAGATTTATGGGAACTGTGTGACCTGACCTTCAAAAAAGGCTCTGACGCCAAGAGGTTTGCAACAACTAACCGTGCCCCTCCCTCACCTTTCCTATAAAAGGGCTTTGCTGGAAGCTTTCGAGGAGTGCAGGGTTTTTAAGGCATGAGCACCCGTCTCCTTTCATGGGCCTACAATAACCCTTTCTCTGTTCCCAGCTCTGACATTTTGGTATTGTTTGGTCTCACTGTGCTTCAGGCACATGGACTTGTGTGTGATAACAAAAATATCAAGTGAATTAGAAGAAAAGCCACAGACTGGGAGAAAATATTTACAAAAAACACATTTGTTAAAGGACTGTTAGCCAATATACCAAGAACCCTTAAAAAACAACAGTAAGATAACAAACAGCCCAATTAAAAAATGGACCAAAGACTTCAACAGATGCCTCATCAAAGAGGATATACAGCTGGCAAATAAGCATATGAAAAGATGTTCCATATCATATGTCATTAGGGAAATGCAAGTTAAAACAATGAGATATCACCACACACCTATTAGAATGGCCAAAATCTGAAACAACAACACCATATGCTGGTGAGAATGCAGTGTGGTACAGCCACTTTATAAGACAGTTCGGCAGTCTCTCACACAACTAAACATACTCTCAGGTACGATCCAGGAATCACCCTCCTTGGCCTTTACCCAAAGGAGTTGAAAACTTAGGTCTACACAAAACCCTGCACATGAAAGTTTAGAGCAATTTTAATCATACTCGCCAAACCGTGGAAGCAACCAAGATGTCCTTCAGTAGGTGAATGAATAAATGAACTGTGGTCCATCCAGACAATGGAATAGTACTCAGTGCTAAAAAGAAGTGCACTGTCAAGCCTGACAAGACATGAAGGAAACTTAAATGCATATTATTAAATGAAAGAAGTCAATCTGAGAGGGCTACAGACTGTATGATTCCAACTATATCACATTTGGGATAAGGCAAAACTATGAAGGTAATAAAAAGATCAGTGTTGGTGGCGGGGGTGGGTAGGAGAAGAGATGAATGGGCAGAGCATAGAGGATTTTGAGGGGAGTGAAAATACTCTGTATGATATCATACTGATGGGTACATGTCATTACACATTTGTCCAAACCCAAAGCACCCTTAGATAAACTGGATTTTGAGTGATTATGATGTATCAATGTAAGCTCATCCTCTGTAAAAAAAAGGTACTACTCTGGGGAGTGATGTTGCTAACGGGGAGGCTATGCATGTGTGTGGGCTGGGAGTTTATGACAAATCTCTGTACCGTCCTTTCAATTTTTAGGTAAACCTAACCCTGCTCTTGAAAAGGTAGTCTTGAAAAAATACATTACCTAAAATAGGTTTCCTATTGCTGCTGTACCAAATTACCACAAACTTAGTGATTGAAAACAACCCAGATTTATTATTTTGTAGCTCTGGAGGTCAGAAGTCCTAAAATTAAGGGATCAGCAGGGCTGCATTCCTTCTAGAGGCTCTTGGGCACACAGCATCCCCTAGAAATTCAGATTATCAGTTATTCCTTTCATGAACTGTATCTTTGATGTTTTATCTAAAAAGGCATCACCATACCTATCATCTAGGTTTTCTCCTATGCTAGGAGTTTTAAAGTTGCATTTTGCATTGAGGTCTGTGATCCATTTCGAGCTAATTTTTGTGAAGGGTGTAATTTGTTTCCTTGCCTTTTCTAGATTCTAATCGTGCCTTTCTTGACTTGAGATCCCTTCCTTGCATCACTCCAACCTCTGCTTCTGTTGTCACGTCTCCTTTTTCTGACTTTGACCTTCTCGTCTCCCTCTTATAAGGCGCCTTGTAATTACATCGGGCCCACCCAGATAATATAGGATAATTTCTTCATTTCAGGATCCTTAATTTAATTACATCTGCAAAACCCCTTTTTCCATGTAAGGGAACACATTCATAGGTTCTGAGATTAGGACATAAATACCTTTTGGGGACCATTATTCTGTCATAGAGTAGAGATGGTATAAATATATGGGGAAATCACGAAGGTCTTCTCTGAATGACTGAAGTTTGGGAAATACTGTCTCCCATCCCAGCTGCTTCCTTGGAGAACATTTACAGCCATGACACCAGCTTCCTTAGGGATTTGTGTATTTGAAGGGTCAGGTAGAGGAAAGCTTTGCTATCTGAGGGCATAATTGCCTGTTTTTTTTAAAAAAAATTATTTTACTGAAGTATAGTTGATTTACAATGTTGTGTTAATTTTTTCTGTATAGCAAAGTGATTCAGTTATACATATATATATATATTCTTTTTCATATTCTTTCCATTATGGCTTATCACAGGATATTGAATATAGTTCCCTGTGCTATACAGTAGGACCTTGTTGTTTATGTATAATTGCCTGTTAATGAGGGCAGGTCGTGCCATGGGAAAGCCCTTCTGAGAGCAGGTAGACATGGAGTTTAATTTGGAAGTGGGCGCTGGAAAAAACTGACTTGTTCTATGTAAAAGCATGAGAAGAATTACTGGGAAGGGTGATGCACAGCCTTGTACAGGTGGTGTGAGGCTGAGGTACATTTAAAGAACAGGATGTTGATATCTAATCTAGAGTTGTTTTCATTCTTGCCTTGTCACTCCTTCATCTGGTCTCATGCTTGGGGTGGGATAAACATGCTTTATACATTTGTGAACCTGAGCCTGAAAAACGTTATTGGCTCCCACTGGCCAGCATTTTATCCCCGGCCCCTCCTCTTCCTAAATAAGGGAAAGACTGACTTACACGTCCAGGTCTTGAGGGACAGATTGTGAACAGAACAGGTGTCAGGACAGTGTTATAGGTTGGACCAAGTAGAGGGACCCGAGAGAGTAAAGCCTTTGCAAATATCTCAGGGGAAGTTTTGGTCTTCCTTGTGGATTATCTCACTTAATCCCCACTAGACACTCTGAGACCCAGAGACATTATGCAGTGGACTTAATGGACCAGCTGGGTCTTTAGTCATGTCTGTGTTGGCTTGAAGGCCAGTTCTCAAATTGGTTGTCATGGGCAAACATGCCTGGTTATAGCATTTTAGAGATAGGGTGGTCTTGAAGCTAGAGCTCAGGCCTCACCTGAAACTCATTGTTACATCAATTATATTGTCCAGTATCAAATTTAATGAGTTTGCTCTGAAAATTTATAATGTATGGATAACTATGCCTGTAGGTGGGGTATGGGGCATTGTAATGGATATGCACCTGCACTCTTTCCCAAAGTGTGTTCCTAAGAACACCATTGTCTCAGGGTGGTAATAGGTCTTCGTGACAAAAAGCGTTCCTACTCAACCATAAAAAAGAATGAAATTTTGCCGTTTGCAGCAACATGGATGGATCTGGAGGGCATTATGCTAAGTGAAATGTCAGTCAGAGAAAGACAAATACTGTATGATTACTTATAGGTAGAATCTAAAAAATACAACAAACTCCTGAATGTAACAAAAAAGAAACAGATTCACGGATAATAGATAACAAACTAGTGGTTACCGGCTAGGAGAGGGAAGGGAGGGAGGGGCAAAAAAGGGGTAGGGGATTAGGAGGTATAAGCTGTTATATATAAAATAAGCCACAAGAACATATTGTATAACATAGGGAATATAGCCAATATTTTACAATAACTATAAATGAAATATAACCTTTAAAAATTGTGAATCAATATATTGTACACCTGTAACTTATATAATACTGTACATCAACTATACTTCAATAAAAAAGAGATGGTAAAGATATTTTTAAAGTTTCCACAAGTAAGGAAAATACTGAGAATCAATTTATCTATCCATCCATCCATCCATTTTTTGCCTCTCTCTCATTTATCTGTCTATGTATTTCTTATAGAACTTCTTAGAACCTCTAATATATGCAATGGGAATCTCTAAGAGGGAGATATAGCATACAGCATTTCCTTGGGGATCAATATTTAGAGAGAATGAGTGCCTGACACAGAGCAGGTGCTCTGTGAATGTGTGTGGCATGAATAAACCAGTGGGTGAATGTTACAGATGATGTAAGGAGTTCCAGGAGGGGAAAGAGAACTTCTCTGATCAATACTCAAGACTATGGTAATGATTGAATCCCAAAGTATTTATCAAACATTTACTATGCCAACAGCTACCATTTACTAAGCACCTACTGTGTGCCAGGCATGATGCTAGATGCTTTCTTATATTATCTTTTTTAGTTAAAATGGGATCAAGAGATATAATCAGTCATCTGGGAGGACTTCTGTAGGGTCGGCCAATAGAAGTAAGTTTTACAAGGCAATAGTGGTAGCCCCACAAAGACTTAACATAACCTGCAATCATAATAGGAAGGACTAAAGACCAGGTGACCCTTCAAGCCACTTGAAATACTAGCACTTAAAAGCAGAATGTTATGCATAATTAGACAGGACTAGTGTGCAGCTCTTTTAAAAATGCAGCATTTACACTGAATGTCAGTATTTCCTTTGGTCAGGGAACCACCAGTGTATGTACGTTGTTAAGTGAAAGCAAGCAGCCAAGTTAAATTCTAATTAAATGTTACCATTGTTATTTGAAAAATAACAGGTTAGTGTTGGTGTCAGATTGGCTTTTATCAGCGGATGGAATTAGAGCATTTTGTCATTTTAGGGTTGTCAAATACATGTGAATAATGTTGCCCAAGAAGGCTTCCTTGACTTTAGTTAAGGTTGAAACAAAGAGAATTAATTTGGTGAGGATGTAAATGAGAGTGTAATTAGCACAAGAAAAGGATTATGTTGTATCTGGTTTTCTTTGAGCCTCCGCAGATGCTTTGTTAGCGGACTGGATGTTTTCCTGTGCTGTGAATTCCAAATGTAGCTCGTGTTCGTGGTTGGCAGTGCAGTGGACAAGCAGATCTCCTTCCTGGGTACAACTTCCCTAAACCGGCTGTCTGAGCAGGGAAATGAGAAACTTTTCCCCAGGGGCAGAAGGATAAAATATGAAAGAGAATTTGAGTTTTAAGAGAACAGGTACTTATCAAGAGGACAAACTAATCAAGAGTCGTTTTAGGATGGGAAGTGAATACAAGGCAGAGTTTCAAGTCTACAAAGCTGGCAGGGAGTTGGCATGATGCCAGCACTGGGCATCAGCGATCTATTAGTGGTAACTGGTCAGTCCTCCTGTGTGCCAGCACTGCGTGGTTTCCTGGTGATTCAAGACAGTTACTGCCTTTGAAGACCTTAAGATTCCAGAACAGTGGGGAAGACCTACAGTGGAATGTGACTCTGAAGTGGATGGCAGAACCCAATTCCCAAGTCTTTCCGCTTCTATCTATGTGAATTTGGACACATGACTGCACCCCTGTGATTCTCAGATTTCTCATCTGTAAAATGGGAGCACTGACACCTACCTTACAGGTTCTTTGTGGGGATGAAATGATGAACTGTATTGATAGTTTCCTGCACACACATAGCTGGCCTTCAGGAACCTGCTAGTTTCCCTTCTCTGAATGCCTCCCTTCTTAGATTAAAGAATGACATCAATTGGACCTGTAAGAAGAGGGTTGCATCAAGACAAATAGGTCACGCCAGTTCCTAGTTGCTGATAAAGAATGAGAAGGCAACTCGATCAAGGGGTTTTGTCTCTTCTCACTGGGGCTGACATTTAAGCACATCCCATTCCATTTTTGTGAATGATCTCAGAACAACGGTATTGTCCTGTTTTATTGTCAACTTAAGTCACCAGTGAGTGTTGACATCTTTCATTCTTTTATTCCACAGACATCCATAGACTACATGGGTGGTGTGGGTGAGGGACGGGTGATTGACAGAGAGCTGGGAGGGGCCAGTGCTCTGGAGTCAGGCTACTTATTGGTGACATGCTTAGGAAAGTCGCTTAACAACCACAATACATGAAGAATAATTTCTACCTCATAGGGTTGTTACAGTGCTTAAATGAGACAATACACTGTATGGTTAAATGAGACAATATATGTTGTGTAATTCATCTGTATAGAATATATATGTGCATATGATAGAGAAAGAAGTTGGTACCCAAATTTACATGTAATATTATAATATATCTTCAAGACTGTGAGCTTCTAATGCACAGGCTGTGTCTTATTTGAAAAGCACTGTACTATTGTGGTTAAGTGCATGTGCTCTGAGTCAATCCTGGAGTTTAAACCTTGGCTCTGATACTTACCAGCTGGTGTTCTTGAGTAAAGTGCGTGTCTCTGAAACTCAGTATCCTAAAATTGAAAATTAGGATAATGATGCCACCTCACAGGGTTTTGCGAGAATTCAGTAGTACATAATGAAATTCTGCTGAAGGATGAGGGCGCAGCTAGCTGATAAGAGACTAACCCTGCCAATAGCAAAAATAGCCACGCTGGAAAAATTACAAAAACAGCTGTTTGAAGGCATCAGAGGACAACCAAGGCAGCAAATAAATTTTGGTAATATCCTGTTTCTTGATCCAGGTAGGGGTTACCTTGTGTAGATTGATAGAGCTGTACACTCATGGGCTTTTCTGTAAGTCAGCTATATTTCAATAAGGACATTTACAAAAATATGGGATGGATTGTTAGAAGCACTGACTATGGCACTAGAATGGAGTGTGTGCATCCAGATGTTATCTGGTCTTTTTTTTTTTTTTTTTTTTTTACGCCCAGGCCTCGTCCTGTCCTGTGACCTACACGTAGATGTTCAGTAGATTTCTGTAGAGTCTAACTGAACTGAATGCTCTGTTTTTTCTTGGTGCCTTTTGAAAATCTATTTCCTCTCCTTTGTTTTCCCTCTCACTCACTGGCATATCAATGTCCTCTTCTATTGTTTATAGCAAGTTGATTATTTTGGCAGAAACTTTAATCGCACCCCTTGTTCCTGGGAGGCATCAATAGAATACTGAGGTTTGAATATGAAGAGATGTAATTTCTCCAATACTCTGAAAGTGTCTGTCAAACCCAGGGCTGAGTTTTCAACACACCCTGAACGTGACAGCAAACCCCTGTGTGATGTCCTAATGACCATCATAGCCAGTCACCAGTGGCTTCTCCAAGCAATGTGCTATTCTCACCAAATCACACCAAAATCAAGGGCAGCAGATTTCTATAAAGTAGAGAGAATCTTGAGCAGGTGACCATTTTCCATATTCGTGGTTAAGCGAAGGAAAACAAATGTTGATACAGTAAAGAAAGATGAGCTGTTTCCTTAAAATGAGTGCACTGCTCTACTTTTTAATCCTTGAACTAAAACACTGAATTGGGAAGAAACCTCATGTGAACTTGGAGCTTGGAGGTATTCTGGATAAAACATCTGAAAGCAAGTAGGCTTCATCACCCAATGGGAAGAGGGGTCACAGAGTCTGGGTTTCACTCTAAGACCTTCCACTCACCTTCCCCCCTTTCAGATACTCCCCTTCTGAACAGCAAATTAATTTCTAGTTCTTCTCTACAAGTGAGTTATAGCCCTTTGTAGTACCAGCTTTATATGTAGCTTTATATGCAGCCAACGTTAGAAAGGGGTAAAAATAATAATTGGCCACCTTGAGCAGACTTGGTTTTGCCTCCCACTCCTTCTTCCCAGCCCATCACCCAGGAAAGTTCAGGGTCTGTGGGGTGCAGCAGAAAACTTCAGTGAAAGTTTTAGAGCTCAATTACCTCTTGTTTTTGTCTCATTTGTTTTTGTTTCTGTACACTCCTTACATCTGTCGCAGCTTACCTAATGATGCATTTATTTATTTATTTATTTTAAAATAAATTTTATTTATTTATTTATTTATTTTTGGCATCATTGGGTCTTCATTGCCATGCGCGGGCTTTCTCTGGTTGTGGCGAGTGAGGGCTACTCTTCGTTGCAGTGCGCAGGCTTCTCATTGCGGTGGCTTCTCTTTGTGGAGCACGGGCTATAGGCACGCGGGCTTCAGTAGTTGTGGCACACAGGCCCAGTAGTTGTGGCTCGCAGGCTCTAGAGTGCAGGCTCAGCAGTTGTGGCACACGGGCTTAGTTGCTCCGCGGCATGTGGGATCTTCCCGGATCAGGGCTCGAACCCGTGCCCCCTGCATTGGCAGGCGGATTCTTAACCACTGCGCCATGAGGGAAGCCCGACCTAGTGTTGCATTTAAAAGATACTTTTTAAAGATTTCATTTCACATTTTAGTGATTCTTCATTGGAAATGTAGGTCAAAGTACCTCATCTGCCATCCTGCCAGAAATAAAAGTCCCATCACTGTATCATCCAAAAAACAGGCAGTTCTCTCCCCAAGAAGAGCTCAGCTCCACCTTTTGAAATACTTTTCTCTCACTGCCACATCTCTTCTCCTATGTAGATCTGGTCATTTATTTATTCATCAAATATCTGCTGAGAGCCTACTATGTGCCAGGTACTGCTTTGGATGCTGGGACACAGTACAAAACTACACACTGGCATTATCCGAAGAGTGTGTATAGTGGCTACTGAAAATGGGTATAAAATCAAATGTAAGAAAGTCTAAACATCAGGCTTATCTAGTGTAAGGGACGGTTTGTTCTCGAAAAGTCCAACAATATTATTTACATCTTGTCCTTTAGTCGGAATTTTGCCAATACATTTCCAACATTTCAGGATGTTTCTGAATTTGTTTTTGCTCTTCCATGATTGAACCCACCATTGCTTATGTTAAGCTCATGAGTCTGAAGCTAAAGACTTGCTGCTTTAGACACATGTATAATGATCTCCATCTCCATCTCAGTTCTATCAGGTTTATGATATTTATACTTCTACCAGAGTATTAGGATTTTATTATTTTCAGATTTTTACTCATTATATGAGATAAGTATCCAATGTTCTACAACCTTGCCAAATAACATAATAGTTGATCTTTTTTATAAACTGCTTACTTTGTTATGGACACTTTGTTAAGTGAGCATGATTTCATTTAATCCTGGGGTTGGAGTTACATGGCATCTCTGGATCATATAATAGAACTGCATTCTGTTCAGTGAGTTATTTGAGAGAAAGGAAATTTGATGTAGTTGAAAAGATCATCATGGCATAATGAATAGTACACAAACAAGATGATTAACATTCTTTCAAATTTCAAATAGAACTCTAGTTATTCCAGTGAATGAATAATCTCTTGATTATACTTTTCAAGTATATAAAGTCTAAAAATCAGGCTGTAAGCCAACAACTTCTAAGTTCTAATTAATTTGAAGTGAATATGTGGGATTCCCTTATTATGAGCCAGATAGATGTGGGTTGAGATCCCCCTTTCCCACTATTACCAGCCATCATCTGGGACAAACGACATAATTCTTTGAACCACAGTTTATTTGGCTCTACAATGGGAGCAAACATGACAACCTCAAAGTGTGGTGCAAAGGATAAAATAATTTATTATTTGTAAAGGGCATACACTGTGAAACTTGGAACATCATAGTTGTTCAAAAAATGCGTGGTTCTCCTTTTTATGCAGTCAGGTATATTGTAAGTATTTATGAATATTTATTGGAGGTTTTGAGTTATGATATTAATAATCAAAATAGGGTATAACGTTAAAATAAAATTAGTTATTGAAGTTGGAAAGAAAGCTGAAACCTTTCAAACTTAATTCTTTCTTCCTTTCTTGGTCATGGAACTCTTCAAGGCCATATGTCCTGGAAGGGGCAATTATTCGACTACTTGCTTTGTTTCTAACTACCCAGCTGGTTAGAACCCCTCTGTCACAGGAACATGACTCCAGGTAAATAAGATCAGAGATGAGAAAAGGAGGGGGATACACTTCTTCCTTTCGCTCTGTGCAGTTGCGGTGTCTGATTCAGGAGATGCTGAGGACAACTTTCCTGGCTTCTTAGGTGTGTTTTAGGACAGAAGGCAAAGGTGAGAGAAGCAAGCTGCCTCTTCCCTCTGCCTTCCCTCTGCCAGTTATGTATAGAGGTTCACAAGGGGAACAGGCTTGATAGGAAGGGCACTTGCACATTTTTAACATATAAAGTCCTTGTGAAGCCTTGGAAGTAGATTGCACCAGAGCTCACTAATATCTGGTTTCTTCTCCTTCCTGGGTCCACAGAGGACAGCGCTTCCCAGCCTTCATGCCTATTAGTGGGGTTACCTGTCTAGTTTTGGCCGAGGGGCTGTGGCTGAAACAGCATGTGTCACTTCTGAGTCAAAGCAAAGGACGTGCAGACATGAAATATCCATGCTCTCTCTTCTTCACCTTGTCTCAGAGGCACCGGGTGAGTCACCTGCATCATTGAGTTAATGCATTAGTCACAGCTGCCCTGGAGAATTGCCTGGACCCATAGTGGACTTTGCAAAAGTGAGAAATAAACTATTAAGGTGTTAAGGCCCAGAAATTTATTGATATTTGTTACTGCCTCATAATCCAGTTGATCTTGACCAGCAGAGACTCTTTAGGAGGGTTTTAAATAGAGTGGGGAGCATTCTATGCTATCAACAAAATATCTTATATCCAGACAAATAGTCCTGTCTTATGTTACGGGGGATCAAGGCTTGAGGTGGGAGGTGAGAAGAAGGGAAGCAATGAATCAAGATAAGCTGCAAGAGAATTACAGCATTGAATAGTGCCTGATTATTTCTTCTGGGTTTTGAATTACCATATAAACTTTCTGCTTTCTGGAATCCTCAAATAAATTCTGTACTCTTTGCCCAACTCAGAAGAATCCCCCTGAAGACCACTGTTTTCAAAATGCCTTGAAGATGGCTCACAGCAGAAAGCAGCTGAGTGCCTGTCTGTGGCCAGGCTCCTTTTCAAGCTGGGAATGATAATCGGGAGACTTCAAGCTCCTGTCCTTCATTCACTTGAAGTGAACAAATTTGGCTCAACATGTATGGGTTGGGGGCTTACCACATCAAGTCAGATGTCTGGCTCTGGGATGCAAAGATGAATGAGGCATGTACCCTCCCCTGGAGGAACTCACAGTGCAGTGGGAGAGAAAGATGCAGACATAACTAGCTACAAAACAGGTTAGCCTGGGTAAGTGCTTCAATGGAGGCATAAACAACAGAAAGCCAGGGTCTAGAGGAGAGAGAGATTCATTGATGGGGTGAGGGGGCCGGAGGGCATGGTGGGAAGACTATATGTTTGAGCTAGTGCTTGAAGGATGAGAAATAGACCTTGACAGCTTTCTGTGAGAAATGAAGAACAGCCAGTGTTGTATCTCTAGCTTTTTGGATTTTTATTTCTGTGCTGTGGAAACACTAGTGCAGAAGTTGTGCAAGTTGGCCATTTTCAAAGCCAATGTAACCAGAGATCTGGGCTAATGGGAAAATCGTTGTCACTGAATGCAAGAACTTGTTGATATATTTTGCTAAATTGCCCTTATTAATGATTCATCAGATCTTTTTTGCTTTCTGCACTAAAAAAAATCTTGCTGTAGAATTTAACCCGCACGTATACGCACCCAGTTGTTGGCCCTTGGCAGCCTTCCTAAGCAGTGTGCTTTCCAGATGTGGTTGTTGACAAGCGAATTTTGGAATTCCACAATAACGAATACGTACAAGGGGGATACGAGGCTCAGAACAAGTCTACAATATACAAAGATCAATTTTTCTTAAACTGTGGTCCCCAGAACATTATTTTTGGAACTATGAATAGATGTAATAAAAAGGGTTTATGTGGTGTGTTTTAAGTCAGCGCTCTCAGTTCCGAATTCACCCTGACTACTACTAGCTCTGTCATGGAGATTTCAGTAATTCTCCTTTGTAGCGGCTGTGATATTCAGCTTTGTCAGTAGAGAGCGCAGGAGAGTCACTGCAGGAGGAAGGAGATGCTCTTGCGTTTGTTTCTTCTTGCTTCTGATACACCCTTGTCAGCAGCACTCATTCCCCAGCTGCAAGCCCAGAGCATGCGGTTCCCCTGCAAGCTCACAGCCCCTGATGAGCCTGGTGATCGCCTCACACAGTCGTCCTGATGTGGACACTCTGCACTCAGGGTTTGTGCTACCTGCTGCCCGGACAACCTTGCAGCCTGCCCCTCTGCTCTCTGGAGGGGTGTTTCCTGCTCACCTTGAGACTGTGGGCCAGCTCTAGCCCAAGGCCTTCTTGGCCATCCAGTGTGCTTCAGCCACAGCTTTTCCTCTGAATCCCAGCTGTGGGGACAGGCCCTGTCTTGCAAGATTTTGTCCTTCCTTCGTTACTCTTCCTTGGTCTAGGGCATTATTTAGAGTTCTTGGTTCATTTTTATAGTTACTCCATTATTATGTTGAAAAATCCTTTATGGTTAGTAACTTTTATGTTAAGCTTTCCCTGTTCAAGTTTCCCGTGGCTTCTGTCTCCTTCATGGCTCTTGACCTTGACTACACAGCAATAGTTCTTAAACGTTGATTCTCAGGACCCCTTTATACTCCTAAAATTATTGAAGACCCCAAAGAGCTTTTGTTCAAGTACGTTGTATCTATTTTACTTACCGTATAAAAGTAAAACAAAACTTAAACACATGTATTTATTAATTCCTTTAAAACGATAAGCCCATTCATTCATTACATGTTAAATCATGTTGAAAAATATTTATAGAAGAGTAGAATTGATTTATATTTCTGCAAATATCTTTCATAGCTGGCTTAATGAAGACAGCTGGATTCTCATATCTGCTTCTACAGTCTCCTATGATATGTTGTTTAGTTTGAAATTTATGAAGAAAATCTGGCTTCTCACAGATACATAGTTGGAAAGGCGGGAGTATTTAAGATAATTGTGGATATTCTCCTCTGATGCAACATAAAAATTCAACAAGTGGTAGTTTTCAAGAGGTTAGTTGCAATGTGAAATCTGAAATTAAAATTCATTGATCTCTCTTGTACTTTGAGTGTATTTTACCCATGCATTTCCAATTTCAAAATTGGTCATTTGGAAAATACTGGCTCACTGAGTTATACCTATCTTCCAAGTGGCGACATATTTCATTATACAATATCAGAAAACCACATTCATTAATATTACCACCGATCTCATCAGAAAAAAATCTTTATTAGACAAGTGTCAAGATCACAGTGACAGATACAAGCTTAAGAAAATTCAAATACTCACTTGAATACTAATATTCTAATATTCTAACATTAATGTTCTAATATTAATTGAATTCTAATATTCACTGAAGTGTATTATTGGCAAGAAAAATCTGACAATTGACTAAGTCTGAATAACCATAGCTTGTCAGTCATCCTTTCAAATAAAAAGAATTTTTTAAATGAAAGAGTGGCTAATTCAGCTTGCAACTCAAAACAATTACAAGTGCCCTTCCTCACAACACAGCCTAGTAGTTTGGTATGCAGCAAAAGAGCTTTTTGCGCACTTTCCATTTCATCACAAAGAATATTAAGAAGATGTGTACTCAAGGGTGAGATTTAATAAAATTAGTCCTTTTTTCTGTTCCATTAAGTGATAAAGTGAAACTTGTATTTTTTAAAACTATGTGTGCATGGGGGTGAAGGATACCATGAATACTAGTACAGTTTGGTGTTGCTGCTCTGATTTGTGATAAGGACCAGCTGTTTTACCCACCATTACTTTTCCATCATTAATGTAAGTGTCAACATGGTGGAAAAGGCAAACAATGCCTTAGTATTATTATTAAAATAGTTTTGACTTCTTGGATACACTGAAATCGAACAGGAGTTGAGGACCACACTTCAAGTGTGTTATGCCTTGATTACAAATGATGACAGAACCTCAGGGGCTTACACTGCAAAGGCTCTTTTTTTAAAAAAATAAATTTATTTTATTTATTTATTTATTTTTGGCTGCGTTGGGTCTTTGTTGCTGTGCACGGGCTTTCTCTAGTTGAGGCGAGCAGGGGCTACTCGTCGTAGCGGTGCGCAGGCTTCTCATTGCAGTGGCTTCTCTTGTTGTGGAGCACGGGCCCTAGGCACGTGGGCTCAGTAGTTGTGGCGCATGGGCTTAGTTGCTCCATGGCATGTGGGATCTTCCTGGACCAGGGATCAAACCTGTGCCCCCTGCATTGGCAGGTGGATTCTTAACCACTGTGCCACTAGGGAATTCCCAGGCTCATTATTTCTTGCTCATACTACATGTCCATATGGAATGGTTAAAGGTTTGCTCTGTGTCATCTTCACTTCAAGACCCAGGAATTGGAGCAGACTGTTTCTGGAATATTGATGACTGTCCTGGTAGAGAGAAGACACAAGAGGAGCTATGAGCTAGCTTTTAAGACTTCTGCACAGACATGGCTACAGGCAGTGATAACATGTCACTTCCATCCACATTGCACTGGCCAAACCAAGCCATATGGTCATACTTGAGCTCATCAGTGTAGAGATGTATATTCTTCCTTCAGGGAGGGAAAATGGAAACATGGCAAATAATTTTGCAATCTATCACATTAGTCATAAGAGATTAGAAAATATTGCATAATATACTTCTTCCCTGGAGATTCACAGTAAACGAAGGCATTTTAAGAAAGACATGGAGAAATCCTGCAGTAAAGAAACTCTGCCTTTGGTTTAATTGAGAGGAGGGGTGCTGAGGGGATAGTTTAGAATTATGCCCTGGATGCTCATTTCCCCTTTACTCTTTTACTCTTTGCTGTTCCTGAGCTGAGAAAATGCCAACCTTGACTAGTTCTCTCCCCCAGGCTCAGCAACAGGTGCAAGAACACTGGGGTCATTACTCAGTGACTGACCAGTAGGGCTAAGTGACTGACCAACCGAGGCTCACTCCAAGACTTCCCTAATTCTTACCCACTGCTGTGCTGGTCAGCAAGAACCCTGGATGGGACTACTTGTATCCCAAATACTGTTATTAAAACAACTAATGAGATTTGCCACCATCATAGTTTGGGGGACTTCACAGGTGGGAGTGAATCTGAGAAGTTGAATAGCAAACCTGTGTCAGAGAGGGGATGAGCCACCAGCTTCTGGAAGGGCTTCATCTGTGACACCCTAGTCCTGTGACCTGCTAGGGGTCACCACCTGTTGGGACCTAGAAGCCATCATAATTGTCTTTGGTTGTCTGATACCCTCTTACAGGGCCCCAATATTTAGATAACCTAGTTTTTAGTTCATACTCCTTTGATCATGATAAATCTTGATTATTGCCTATAGCTCAATCAAGTCCTAACTTCTCTCCAAATCTAAATTAAACCCTTCCCCATACTGGTTGCCCTTTCTCATAGCACTTTGCACAGCACTTATAACACTTTGAATGATCTCTCTATTTGTGTGACTGTTTCCAGTACATGTCTCTACCTAAACTACAAGCTCCATGATGACAGAAGTCATGTCTCTGGCTCGTCACCGTGCCTAGCTCTGTGCCTGGCGTGTGGCAGGTTATTGATAAATATTCCCTGAATCGATAGATGAGTAAATGAACGGACAGCTACCCCTGAAGTAAGATTTCTCTTTTTGTAGACATCTATGGCATTTCTTGTTTGCACCATTGACGTGGTACTTATTATTGGAAGTCCAGTATCACCCTAACGAGTGCCAATATTGCCCTAATAACTGAACAGTAAATTGGTAGATAGTAAAACTCTGATACTTGTAGATGGTGGGGAGTATTTGCTAGAATAACCCAGTAAATAACAGTAGTTTGTTTTTCTTTTCCCTCCAAAATAGTGGAAGCCTTTTGAGATCTTGAGAACAGTTTAGAACATATATATATGTGTATATATATACATATATATTAGAATTTATATATATATATATATATATATATATATATATATATAACGAAAACCCATTATTGGCCCGATATTTGATGTCGCAACGTGGAGAAAGTGGCCACTGCAGCAGGAAATGTTGCAGAGTATGGTTGGACAAATATGAGCCTCCTTTATTTCCACCATTACATGGATCTATGTGGTATCAAATCAGTGGTAATAATAGCTGCAGCTTAGAAATATGGATGCTGAAGCCTGTGAGCAATGGCCGAGAGAGAAACAGAGAATTTCTCTCAACGAGCTGGTGAAATGCTGTGCAATGTAGCCATCCTTCCAGTGTAGTCTGACATATGAGTAAACATGGGAATTAAAGGAAGGTCCTTGAAAAATGTTGAACAAGGAACACAAACAATTGGATCAGGACAGGGACGTTTTTTTCCCTAAGGAAATAGTTCCCTAATAAGGAGAATTGTAGTTAAAGCCAGAATTGCACCATAGTTAAATATTTCTGTTTTGGTCATTTAGTTGTATATAAATAAGCTCAAGAAAACTATGTAGGAAACTGTGTGTAATCATCATTTCATTGATGAGTTTACTTTTACTCAGCTACTGTCTTCACTGTTCTTCAGAATGTAAATATTGAAAAAGAGCCATGCCAGGATGTTTAAAGGAACGGATAGGAATTAGAGTGACTGCCTATCATTTATATTCAAGATTCTGAATGGGCAGAATGGATAAGCTGCACTTCTTTACAGCATTGCACCTATTCATGTTTGGATGTGCGAAGTATTACATGATTCTGAATTAATTTTTTAACATTTATAGATTATATCAATAATTCTTTAAGTTCCTTGAAAACTAAGGATTTGTTCCATTCTTCTTTTCTTTTCTACATGGCACCAGTAGAGTTGCTTGGGCTTAATAGGCGCTAGGTAGATATTTGATACTTGTTGACCATCTCTTTGGCCCTTTCAACTGTTCAAGCCTTTAAAGTGGGCCTTGAGTTATAGCTGCATTATGAAACGCACTGTGTGGATAGCAAGATGGCTTCACAAATGCCATTTTCATTCCTGCCTTGAACTTTGCTCAGGCTATTCTCTGTCCTCTCTTCTTGCTCCTCTCTCTTCAAAGTCTGGTTCAGGTTTTACCTTCTCCGTGCAGCCTTTTCCCACCAATGCAGCCCATGGTGATCTCTGATGCTGCTAAATACCTCGCCTGGGTGGTTATTTTATCATAAAAAGCTAATGACCTTTAGCGCAAAATGATCAACTTAAATTGTGAATGGACTCCTGGTTTGACTTGTTTTCCTAAGAATATAATTAGCTTCATGAAAGCTAGGACTAAGTCTCATCTATTTCTGGGCAGAGCTGGACCCGCTGCTCAACTGACATCATCAGGAATCAGGTGGCTCTGCCTCTCTGTGTTGGCTTTATTCTCAGGCAGGTTATTTCTACTGGTGACAAGATGACAGATCCAGCCCAGCAACCCTAGTGGAGAGAAAGCAGCTCTTTTCTGAGACTTCCAGCAGAACATCTGGAGCTCATTCTCACTGGTTCAACAAGAGTCATGTGTTCACCTTTGAACCAATCACTGTGACCCAGAGGTTGCAGTGTTCTGATAGGCTGGAAGTTGTGCCCACCTCTATGTGTTCTGGTTTGCATGAGATGGCCCCCAGATTTATACCTGTTGGCTTTCCTAAGCGGTTTAGTATTTATCCTTGTTTCTTTATTTTTAATAAAATATTATTAACAGTGACAAAAAAATGGATTTGGTAGATCTCCACTTTGCACTTCTACTTTTTACCATGGACTCCTCTAGTTGTGTGAGAGAAGCATATATAGTGAACAGACTTTTGACTTTAGCCCATGGCTAAATTTAAAAGGCACCCAGTCATGATGATTCTCTAGTCCTGAGCCTTTTCTAACATAAAATAACTAACACCCCCTCAAGGACTGCAAGCAGGATGCTTGGAGAGGAGCTGCCAGGGCTTGCTAACTTTTTTGGTCTTGGGTGGTAGTGGGGTAAGTATTCCATGCTGCTGTCCCTGCTGGTCAGGTGGTTTATAGGTACCAGACAGAAGTGCTGTGGCTTGTGCCAGGCCTCCAGCTGGCGGGATCAGTGAAATTATAAGTGAGGTTTAAGTGAAGTAATGTGGAGGAAGCGTGTGTATAGCACAGAGAGTAATCTGCATGATCTTGCTACTGTGGTTTTTTCAGTTATTGTGTGGTGGAATCTGCAACTATTTATTTCATTGTCAGGTAATACTTTTCTGTTTTACGATGATATTTACATTCTTTTAACAACAATGAACTTAAAGGGAATGTTTAACGAAAAGTTAGAAAATGAATTTCCATTTCTCAAGAAAGTTGATGATGAAGGTTAACTTGTACCAGATATTTGTTGACATTTATCATTCACAATGGGGGCCATAATATTTCCCTGACTACATGATGACCAGAGGTACAAATCTGCTGGAGTATCAGAATCTACTTCAAATGTTGGTAGTTGTTTTAATAATAATGTGGCTAATAATGATGAATTGATGTGTGCTGTGGCCATAGGTGCTTTTGCATATACTCTGTGAAGCATGGCTCTTCATTTAGATCAAGTGACTTCTCTTCTAAACGAAACTTGCTCATCTTTTTTTCCAGGTTTTCCCGTGCAATAGAAAAAGTAATACGATAGCTGTTAATGGGTTGACTCCAATAAAAGGACTTTGCAAAGAGTTAAGTGGTGCTAACTTTATATCCATGTCCTGAGATGCTTCAAATAGAAAATTAGTTAATTTCTGTAATGGTTTGAATTTTTTACCCAAATTATTGGAAACTAAATAAATTTGGAAATTTATTTTAATGAAGGTGAATCATATGATATTATGGTGACTCTTGTTGTAAATTAAGTTCAAAAGTTCAACATTAAAAATAAAATGATTTGTCTTAACATAGTAAGACAAATACAATTTTTGGTGCCACACAATGTCAAGGCAAAACAATATTTTTACTAACTTATGAAACCATGGAGCAAATTTTTTACTCAGAATTGTTTGATTGTATACATGATTCAAAATCGCATCCAAATAAGCTGTGATATTCTACTAATGAAAATAGAGCTTTACTTGTGAAATTTTATACAATTCTTTTGTACATACACTGTTTGAGTAACTGAACAACCCAATTTTTTATAATTAAGTTAGTGTTAGATTTAAAAAACCCTCAGAATATCAGGACATACCTTTTTTCTTAGCTGCCCACTAATAATCAGTATCTACAGACAAGTGTCAACTGAAGTGTTCAACAATTTCAAACTGATTAACCATATAATGCAATTTGGAAAAATAGGACAGGCAATTTTATGAAAACATTAAAAATGATAAAACCGTTAATTATTTAGAAAATAACTTTAACATTTTACTAGAGACAGATATGGTTAAGAAACTGAAGTATTCAATGTGTAAAGAAGAATTATGCTGTCTGTTACTTTGAATGTTCAGAAAATCAACATAAAGAAAATTTCTCCCATTTTACTCTAATGGTCACAAATTTTTTTTTTAGAAAATATTTCTATATCTGTGACTCTAGGGGGAGGGATAAACTGGGAGATTGGGATTGACATATACACACCACCATATATAAAATAGATAACTAATAAGGGCCTATTGTGTAGCACAGGGAACTCTACTCAATAGTCTGTAATGACCTATATGGGAAAAGAATCTGAAAAAGAGTGGCTATATGTGTGTGTATAAACTGATTCACTCTGTTGTACACCAGAAACTAACACAACATGGTAAATCAACTATACTTCAATAAAAATTTAAAAAATAAAGTATTTACTTTTGAAAACAGTTTTTGAATAGGACAATTTTATAGATCCACCAATTGAAGAAAAGCAATTTGTTGGTCAGTAAATAAATATTTCAAAAATTATGTAATTGTCATCTTAAAAAATTTAGTCTCCAGAATGCCCCAGTTTGTGACACTGCAGAAATACAAAGGATCATGAGAAATTACTACAAGCAACTCTATGCCAATAAAATGGACAACCTGGAAGAAACAGACAAATTCTTAGAAAAGCACAACCTTCCGAGACTGAACCAGGAAGAAATAGAAAATATAAACAGACCAATCACAAGCACTGAAATTGAGACTGTGATTAAAAATCTTCCAACAAACACAAGTCCAGGACCAGATGGCTTCACAGGCAAATTCTGTCAAACATTTAGAGAAGAGCTAATACCTATCCTTCTCAAACTCTTCCAAAATATAGCAGAGGGAGGAACACTCACAAACTCAATTCTACGAGGCCACCATCACCCTGATACCAATACCAGACAAAGATGTCACAAAGAAAGAAAACTACAGGCCAATAGCACTGATGAACATAGATGCAAAAATCCTCCACAAATTACTAGCAAACGGAATCCAACAACACATTAAAAGGATCATACAACATGATCATGTGGGGTTTACCCCAGGAATGCAAGGATTCTTCAATATACACAAATCAATCATTATGATACACCATATTAACAAATTGAAGGAGAAAAACCATATGATCATCTCAATAGATGCAGAAAAAGCTTTTGATAAAATTCAACACCCGTTTATGATAAAAACCCTCCAGAAAGTAGGCATAGAGGGAATTTACCTCAACCTAATAAAGGCCATATATGACAAACCCACAGCCAATATTGTTCTCAATGGTGAAAAACTGAAACCATTTCCAGTAAGATCAGGAACAAGACAAGTTTGCCCACTCTCACCACTATTATTCAACATAGTTTTGGAAGTTTTAGCTACAGCAATCAAAGAAGAAAAAGAAATAAAAGCAATCCAAGTTGGAAAAGAAGAAGTAAAGCTGTCACTGTTTGCAGATGACATGATACTATATATAGAGAATCCTAAAGATGCTACCAGAAAACTACTACAGCTAATCAATGAATTTGGTAGCAGGATACAAAATTAATGAAACCTAGGGGCAGGACCAGAATAAAGATGCAGACGTAGAGAGTGGACTTGAGGACATGCAGAGGGGGAAGGGTAAGCTGGGACGAAGTGAGAGAGTAGCATGGACATATATACACTACCAAATGTAAAATAGATAGCTAGTGGGAAGCAGCCACGTAGCACAGGGAGATCAGCTAGGTGCTTTGTGACCACCTAGAGGGGTGGGATAGGGAGGGTGGGAGGGAGACACAAGAGGGAGGGGATATGGGGATACATGTATATGTATAGCTGATTCACTTTGTTATAAAGCAGAAACTAACACACCATTGTAAAGCAGTTATACTCCAATAAAGATACTAAAAAAATACCACTATAAAAAACAAACCAAAAATACCCCAGTTTGAAGGATAAATTATGTGGTTATTCTTGGGATGGGCATGATCAGTCCCACTGGAAATCCACAAGCTGAGAACAAGAGATGAGGGACTCTAAGGGAGATTAAAGATGGCTGCTGGGTAGGCAAAACCAACTGTGAATACCCACGTTCCAGATTAGGACTTAGGTTTTCTGACTACACCTTTGATGCTCCAGAAGCAAGTTTCATTTTCCATTCTCCTCTACTCTTTCAGGTTATAACATACATTCCCCTTGGCCCTTTTTTTGCCAGCTCCTTAGGGCAGCTCCAAAGAGCACAGCTTCCTTTAGTGCCCTGACAGCAGCCAAGAGGTTTCCTCTTTAAACATTTCTAAAAACTGCAACAATCATGTATCAGTTCATTGCAAAACAAATTCATAATGCTTAAATCACTGTTCTTAGCAACGTGAGTAAAAATGGAGCAGCGGCAGCAGCTTTCAAAAAAAGCCTCAGGAAAATGAGAAGACTCTATAAAGTACTTACTGTATTGTTTAAGTAGTATATGTCACCTGCTTCTCCCATTCTCACCCTGTAGGGGTTCCCCACTTGCATAGTAAGTTGTAGCTGCCAAAGCAGAGCAGTCACTCCATTAATTATAAAGTAAGGAAAAAAGTGGATATTGATCTTAAGCAGTTCCATTCTACATATTCAGTATTAATTGAAAGTTATTCCTCTGATGCCACTTAAAAGAAATCTGAGGCACTCTAGAAAATAATGTTTAAAATATTCATTCACGGTTAAGTGAACTCAGAGTTGAGCTTCTATAAGCAAGATATTTAAAAATCTAAACTGGATTTTATGTGAGTGACAGTTGATTTCCGAGGTCCCTTCAGATCTCACGGTTCAACAACTTACCTGCTTATGTGCATGCCTGGGGGTGGACATAGTATATCTCTGCCAGTGCAAGGGTAACGCATTGCCCCTTACCCAGAAACTCTCCTTGTGAAAGCAACTTCTGTTCATTCACTTACTGATTTATTCAGTCACTCTTTCTGAGCACCAGGATCTTGGTGAGACAGCAATTGAGGTATAACATTATGCCAATCTGGGTATAATACACCAATCTAGGTATAGACATATACCAATCTGGATATAATATTTTGGCTAATGCTTATGTTATGCTGACTACATGTAATGTATTGTTCTGAATGCTTTATACATATTAACTTATTTAACCTTTAATACAGCTTATGAGGGAAATACGATTGTCAATACCTCCGCTTTTCAGAAGAGGAAACTGAGCTATGAAGATAACTTGCCCAGGGTCACATATCTGGTAAGTAGTACAGCCAAGATTTTGACCTAGGAATCCTAGTTTTAGAGTCTCTGCTCTTAATGGCTACTCTATACCATAGCTATGCAGGTTATATTTTCTATCTGCAATAATATCCAAGATGTTCTTTGATGACTTTAAAACGGTTTGTTGAGAATTTCCATCCCCACGGTCTGGAACAAGAACTGAACACAGCCAGTGTAAGGATAATTTTATATAATGACTATGATGCAGTGGACTTTTGAGAAATACTTATTTTCCATTCCTTTTTCAAAGAATTGGTGAATACCTTTATGTAGAAATGGCTGTCTGTGTAGGTCAGTCAGTTCTGGATCATGTTTTTTTTTTTTACATCTTTATTGGAGTATAATTGCTTTACAGTGGTGTGTTAGTTTCTGCTTTATAACAAAGTGAATCAGTTATACATATGTTCCTATATCTCTTCCCTCTTGTGTCTCCCTCCCTCCCACCCTCCCTATCCCACCCCTCCAGGCGGTCACAAAGCACCGAGCTGATCTCCCTCTGCTATGCGGCTCATGTTATTTTAATTTTTTTAATGGAATCCATGTAGATTTAGGAGTAAGAAAGACCTAGTTTGCTATCCAAGCTCCACCACTGGTTTGCTTACTAGTAAAATGAGTATATCTATGTCAACTTTGCTGGGTTGTTTTGGGAGTTAAAAGAGACTGGCGTTTCTTGACTCCGGGGACATTCTATAATTTATTTTTTGCTGTAATTCAGTGCCTCACTTAGTGTCTGTTATATCACAGGTATAATAAATGTTGATATAATAAATATATTATATATATTATATAAATATAATATAATATATATTGTAATATAATATAATAAAAATAATATAATAAATATCAATTGAGTGATGAATGAAAGTGCCTGGAACACACTGTATTTCATTGGCTCTCAGAACACTCCTTCACATTTTAACTTCTCCAAATTTGGGATATATCCCACAGTCAATGGAATATTACAGTAGATCTCAGCCAGATGGCTGCTGTGTTGTTGTTGCCCGTAAAGCTATGAACCTGGTTGTTATTCCAGGAGCATTCAAAGAGTGAATATAAGTCCTGGTTGCCATTTGAAAACCTTCCATCGATACCTTTTGGTAAAAGATGCTTCAGCATCAGAATGACAGAATGGGTATCAGTGGTTTGGAAGAATATCCCCACGCACAACAGTACACCACTCTTTCAAGAAATGCTGTATCATCAATGTATTTGATGGCACAGAGGATGATCCTATATGGGAAGGAAAAATGGACATATCTACTCTGAGTCAAAAAAGGATTAGAAGAGTTGAACACTTAATGTAAGCACATTAAGTAATACTTTAGGCAATTTATCATGTCTATATATTCCATTTTGTGGTTGTATAGGAATGATGCAAGTGAGTCCATGTTGAGATGAGTCTAAAAAGAACTTTCAAATAAAATTATAAGTAATAAGGAAGCATAGTGCTGTTTAATTGGCAGTGTTTTTTTCTTTTTTAGTGTTGTATATGTTAAGAGGTACATAACATGGTAGGTTTTACAATAATCCCATGTTAGATTCATGAATATTATAGTACAAGCTTAATAAATTTTAGCTATTATTATTTTAATTTAATCATTATGTAATGGATTTGTATTGAAAACAGATCCTCTAGTATGTATAACCTGTACATGCAGCATATTAACATTTTGCCAGTCAGGAATTTTCTGTTTAACAGTTTACTACTTTCCCACGTGTCCTGTTACCAAGGAAGGGTCTGTGTGGAGTTCAATCCAGAAATAATCAGGCCTTCAGATCATGCTGTGATTGTCTACAGTGGGATCCATGTGATGAATTTGTCTCCCACTTTTCTGAGATCTCAAACATGAGGCCAGTGGTTTCTAACCTAGGGTCTAAGAATATTATAATATGGACATCCAAGTGGTTCAGAAAAACTATTGGACAAAGGAAACCATAAACAAAACAAAAAGACAGCTCTCAGAATGGGAGAAAATATTTGCAAATGAAGCAACCGACAAGGGATTAATCTCTAAGATATACAAACAGCTTAAGCAGCTCAATATCAAAAAACAACCCAATCAAAAAATGGACAGAAAATCTAAATAGACATTTCTCCAAAGAAGACATACAGATAGGCAGAAAGCACATGAAAATATACTCAATATCACTAATTATTAGAGAAATGCAAATCAAAAGTACAATGAGGTATCACCTCACACCAGTCAGAATGGCCATCATCAAAAAATCTACAAACAATAAATGCTGGAGAGGGTGTGGAGAAAAGGGGGCCCTCTTACACTGTTGGTGGGAATGTAAATTGGTACAGCCACTATGGAGAACAGTATGGAGGTTCCTTAAAAAACTAAAAATAGAATTACCATATGACCTAGCCATTGCACTCCTGGGCATATACTCAGAGAAAACCATAATTGGAAAAGATACATGCACCCCAATGTTCGTTGCAGCACTGTTTACAATAGCCAGGACATGGAAGCAATCTAAATGTCCATCAACAGAGGAATGGATAAAGAAGATGTGGTACATATATACAATGGAATATTACTCAGCCATAAAAAAGAATGAAATAATGCCATTTGCAGCAACATGGATGGACCTAGAGATTGTCATACTGAGTGAAGTAAGTAAGACACAGAAAGACAAATATCATAAGATATCACTTATATGTGGAATCTTAAAAAAATGGGTACAAATGAACTTATTTACAAAACAGAAGTAGAGTCACGGATGTAGGAAACAAACTTATGGTTACCACGGGATAAGGCAGGGAAGGGATAAATTGGGAGATTGGGATTGACATATACACGCTACTATATATAAAATAACTAACTAATAAGGACCTACTGTATAGCACAGGGAACTCTACTCAGTGCTCTGTAATGGCCTATGTGGGAAAAGAATCTAAAAAAAAAAAGAGTGGATATATGTATATGTATAAGCGATTCACTTTGCTGTATACCTGAAACATTGTAAATCACAACATTGTAAATCAACTATACTCCAATAAAAATTTAAATAAAAACAAAACAAAAGCTATTGGACATTTACTAACTTGGAGGCAGTGAGGCCGCACTCGAAAGACTTCATTTCACTTTAAATTTTGAACAATATTTTTGCTAAGTATAGAATTCTAGATCGATACTTTTTTCTTTTGCTACTTTAGAGATGTTGCCCCAATGTCTTCTCACTTGCATTGTTTCCAGTGAGAAGTATGCTCTAGTTATTGTCTTTGTTCTTTTGTATGTAATATGTCTCTTTTCCCCTTTGGCTGCTTTTAAGATTTTAAAGTCCTCATCTATTAAGTCTACCATCTGTGTCATTTCTGGGTCTGTCTCTGTCGATTAATTTTCTTCCTCATTGTGGGTTATACATTTCTGCTTCTTTGCATGCCTAGTAATTTTTTAAAATAAATATTTATTTTTTTAGAGCAGCTTAGGTTTACAATAAAATTGGGAGAAAGGAACAGAGATTTCTCATATAACCTTGCCTCCCACAAGTGCATAGCCTCCCCATAATCAACATCACTCAATAGAATGGTGCATTTTTTCACCAAGGATAAACCTACATTGAAAATTATCATCACCCAAAGTCCATAGTTTACCTAAGGGTTCACTCTTGGTGTTCATTCTATAGCTTTGGACAAATATATAATGGCATGTGTCTACCATTATAATATCACACAGAGTATTTTCACTGCTGTGAAAATCCTCCGTGCTCTGCCTGTTCATCTCTCTCCCTTCCCTACCTCCCACCCCCAGCAACCACTGATCTTTTACTGTTTTGCCTTATCCAGAATGTAACATAGTTGGAACCATACAGTGTGTAGCCCTATAAGATTGGCTTTTTTCACTTAATAATATGCATTTAAGATTCCTTAATGGCTTGATAGCTCATTACTTTTTAATGCTTAATAGTATTGCATTGCATTGCCTGGATGTACCACAGTTCATTTATTCATTCACCTATTGAAGGACGTCTTGGTTGCTTCCAAGGCTTGGTGATTATGATTAAAGCTGCCATAAACATCCATGTGCAGGGTTTTGTGTAGACTTAAGTTTTTAACTCCTTTGGGTAAATACCAAGGAGGGTGATTCCTTGATCATACCATGAGAGTATGTTTAGTTGTGTGAAAGACTACCAAACTGTCTTCCAAAGTGGCTGTACCACGCTGCATTCTCACCAGCAGTGAATGAGAGTTCCTGCTGCTCCACATCCTCCCCATCATTTGGTGTTGTCAGTGTTTCAGATTTTGGCCATCCTAATAGGTTTGTAGTGGTATCTCATTGTTGCTTTAATTTACATTTCCTTGATGACATATGATATGGAGCATCGTCTCATATGCTTATTTGACATCTGTGTGTCTTCTTTGATGAGGTGGCTGTTGAAATCTTTGGCCCATTTTATAGTTGTTTTTTTTTTTATTGTTAAGAGTTCTTTGTATATTTTGGATAACAGTCCTTTATCAGATGTGTCTTTTGCAAATATTTTCTCCCACTCTGTGGCTTTTCTTCTAATTTTCTTGGTAATGTCTTTCACAGAGCAGAAGTTTTTAATTTTAATAAAGTCTAGCTATAAATTATTTCTTTCATGGATTGTGTCTTTGATGTATCTCAAAAGGTATCATCATACCCAAGGCCATCTAGGTTGCATTTAGATCTGTAATCCATTCATGCCTGGTAATTTTTGATTGCATGCCAGACATTGTTAATTTTACCTTTTTAGATGCTAATAGTAATATCTGTAGTCCTGTAAACGTTCTTGAGCTTTGTTACGAGATGCAGTTATGTGGAAACAGTTTGATCTTTTCAAAGATTACATGTAAACCTTGTTAGGTAGGACTAGAGGAGACGTTAGGTCTTACTACTGAGGCAGTATCTTTCTAACCACTCTAGCTGATGCTCCATGACGGGCAAGACTGTGGAAACAAACTATTCTTGGCTCTTTCTGAGTCCTGGTAATGATCCCTGTGCTCCTTTAGAGCATTTATCCTCCCAGCTTCAGGTTTCCTCAAAAGTATCAATAATCAGTTGAAGATTTCGTGAAGAGCTTGCATAGATCTTCAGAGCTCTCTTTCTCTGTCTCTATCTCTCTTTGCCTCTGTCTGTCTTTCTGTCTCTCTCTCTTCTTCCTCTCTCTCTCCTCCCTCTCTCTCTCTTTGTGTATGTGAAGTTCTCTACTTTCTGGTACTCTGTCCTGCAAGATCTAGCTTTCTTGGCCTCCCTGGACTGCCAGATTTATCAACTCAAATCAGAGATACTGCCAGGCTTCTCCTATCTTTCCCCTTCCTACACTGCAGCCTGGAAATTCTCTCCAAGGGGTAAGCTGGGGCACTTAAAGGGCTTGTTTATCCTTTTCCATGGATTACTGTTCTGTGCTGCCTGATGTCCAAGAAAACTGTAATTTCATATCTGTTGTCCATTTGTTTTAGTTCAGGGCTTTGGAGTTAGATAAGCCTGGGCTTGATCCCTGGTCATAGTGCTTATTATCAGTATAACAGTGGATTATTTATAATTATCCTCATTGACCATGTTTCCTCACCTGCAAAATGGGAATGATAACACCTCCTTTGGAGAGTTATTGAGGGGATTAATGAGATAATAATGTATGTAAAACACAAAAAATAGCTCATATGAATTAAGCAGTTATGTGTTAGGCTTTTTATAGGTATCAAACAATTTAATCCTATAACAATGTCATGACGTAGATACTATCATTTTACAGAGAAGGAAACAGGGAGTTTGTATAATCAGAGCCAACTTTCAAACCCAGGCCATCTTGCTCCAGAGCCTGTGTTCTCAAACACCACCCTCTACTGCCACTCTAGTCATATAGCAATTACTTAAGAAATGATAACTGTTATTATCATTCAGGGCCTGGAGTATCCAATTTTTATTTGGAATTACAGCATGTTAAGAAACCCTAATTGGTGTAGTGATGAATAAAAATGTATAAAAAGAAATATTACTTACATAAAGCTTGGAAATTGAGATATTTCAAAATAAGAAATCCACTGGGGGATACTTCCTCTCCATTTATGCTGTCCCAATCTTAGTATGGGTCTGGGCTATGATAAGCTCATGTGGTTATTTAAATTAAAATTAATTAAAATTAAATTCAGTTCCTCAATGGAAATAGTTACATCTCAAGAGCTCAGTAGCCCCATGTGTCTACCGGTCATCACATTACAAGGCATTTCCATTATCACAGAAAGTTCTCTCGGACAGCACTAGTCTAGGTTTTTATAGTTTCTCACTCATACTGCCATCTCCTAAGTGATGTCCAGGTTCTTAGTATGCCTTCCTAGTTCATTCAGTAACTATTTATTGGGCATCTCCTATGTGTGAGATATTGGGGGATGCAATGATGAACAGGATCAGACATGGGCCACCTCCCAATTCTTACAGGCTTCCTCCAGCCTCGACAATCTCCTACAGGTCATCTTCTATTGGCTTCCCAAGGCATCTGTTTTAGAATATAAGTCTGAGTGTGTCTCTCTTCTCCTTGGAACATTCTAGAAGAACCTCTTTAACCACAAAATAACCTCATGGCTCCTTAGCATGGAGCAAAGTCCTCTAAGATCTGGCTTCTGACTTCTCCAGCCCTCAGCCTTCACTAGTCGAGGGGTTCATGGATTACCTGCTGCCAGGGGCCCTCCTGGGTGCTGTGACTCCTGGCACCAGCGTTTCAGACTATGCTAAGCTCTGTGGGTGCAAAGCCAAATAAGACCAGTCTCTGCCTTCTAAAGAGTCCACTGAGCCACAAAATATAATATATAATGTGACACACAAGGTAATGGAAGGAACATAAAGCAGGGAAGTTGAGAGATGTTGTTTAGATAGGGGCAGTGGCTCATGGAAGACTTCTGTCTAAACACAGTGTTTGTCACATAGTAGACTTTCCATAGATAGTTGTGGAAAAAATAAGTGCATGACAATAATAGCCAACAGGTATTGAGCACACATTATGTGTCCAGCCTTGTGGTAAGTGGCTTTACATGCATTTTATCACCTGTTCTGCATAACCATTTGTGAGTTATGTATACTGATACCATTTTACAGGTGAGGAGACTGAGGCTTAAGTCCTTTGCCCACAGTCACCCTAGCTAGTAAGTGCTGGAGCAGCGTATCAATCTAGGATGGTCTGACTTTAAAGTTTGGCCTTCTCATCACCGTGCCAAACTCTTGCCCATTATGAATGCAGTAGGGTTTCGTAGAATGAGTAGGAGTGTCTCATCTGGACAGCCAGGGTGATGGGCATTGAAGGTGGAGGGAAAAGCAAAGATAGTCTAAAGGTGAGGCTCAGAGAGGTTAACTAATTTGCTCAAGGTCACACAGTGGGGATTGAGAGTTTGAACATATTTCAGAGAACTCATTAAATGTCAAGGCTGGAGATGATGAAATGAAAAATGGAAGAAGTTTTTCTTTTCTTAAACCCCTTTTACTCTCCCACTTGCTATGTAAAAATGAAGGGACTATTGATTGGTCAGGCCGAATGTGCAAGTAGTAATAAGATTCCCTCTGAAAATCCTTTAAAGTCTCCATAATTAATTTTATTTCGGAGGTGAGACAAACCATGCACGTGAAAAGAGTTAAAATTATTAACAGGCTTGCACGGGGTCCATTGCCCGAGGCCCCCTGGCCCGATGCAGGGCACTGGGATTCACATCCACATACTGCATCTCCATCGCCCTTGGAATCATTCTCTGAATCAATTATTGATCACACCCGGGGTTCAAGCAGCCATCTCTTGCTCAGCCACAGCAGCTCAGCTCTGCTGTGGCTTCTGCCCCTGTTCTTGCCCTGCTGGGTAGAGCCAAGAGCAGGGGGTGTGGAGGGGAGGGCAGAAGCCCTTCAAGTCAGGCTCAGAACCCTCTACCCCATTCTCCTATTGTTGCTTCTGTGAGTATATCCAGTGGAAACACATGTGATCGCAGGAAATCTGGCTACCGAGAAGCCTCTTATTGCACGACAGGATAACCTGGTTTAGAAATGATGCATTAAATTCAAGAAAAGGCAAAACTAATCTATGCTGATAATGTATCTGGGTGGGTGGGGTGTTGGCTGGGAAAAGGACATGGGGAATTTTCTGGGGAGATTGAAATGTCTGCTTTGATCCTGATGGCCTCCTAGTACAGCTAAAGTTTGTGCATTTTATTGTATGTGAATTATACCTTTAAAAAGAAAGAAATGAACTGTGTTTTATAACCTGTCTTGTTTTCTTCCAGTATAGAAAGGTAAATAATAATAATAATAAATAATGGCTAGCTCTGAATGCATACTTTATGCTGGGCATTGTTCCAAGAGTTTGTTAATTTAAAAATTATTAAGACTTTATTTTATAAGAGCAGTTTTAGGTTCACAGCAAAATTGAAGTGAAGGTATAGAGATTTCACATATACTCCCTGCTCCCCTCCCCTCCAATGCTCCCCCATTATCAACGTCCCCCACCAAAGTGGTACTTTTGTTACAATTGATAAACCTACAGTGACACATCATAATCATCCAAAGTCCATAGTTTACAGTGGGGTTCATTCTTGGTGTTGTACATTCTATGGGTTTGGGCAAATGTATAATGACATGTACCCATCATTATGGTATCCGCTTTTTGGTTTTTTTTTGTTTTTTTTTTTTACTGCACTAAGAACTTCTGTTCTCTGCCTATTCATTCCCCCTCTTCCAATTCCAAGCATTTAAAAATCTGTCTAATCCTCAAAACAGTTCTGTGTGGTGAGTTTATTATTAAACCCATTTTACTGATATCAAGTCACAGAGAGGTTAAATAATAATCTTGCCTAAGGTCATACAGTGACAGAGCCAGGGCAGGGACCCTCCCCTGCTGTTGACCGTTATGCTTCCTGTGACCCTGCTAACCCAGGATTGTGTGCCTCGTTGACTTACTGTCCCAGGGGACAATTAGCAACACCGTGTCCTCCAACACCAGGTAGTAAAGCTGGGGCTGGCTGGGGAGAGGGTGATGTTCAGGGTGGAGACGAGAACTCCACCCCCGGGAGAGTTGATCTGGGTGATGGAGAGGTGAGGATTATGTGCTCTATCCCCCAAACAGCACACAGTTGGCAGGACCTCCAGCAGAGGGACTGCATGGATGCCAGGGTACCGGACATCTGCAAGCAGCCTGGACCCAGTCAGGGCAAAGGTCCCAGACTTGAGTCTAGTGCTGAGAGACTAAGTGTTATGGGCCGTAGAGCTGTCACCTCTCGTCACACCACGCTGGCCTGAATATTGAGCATCTCAGGGGCCTCCACGAGGAGCTGAGGACCTGAGGCACCTCCCCGGGGTTTCCTGCTAAAGCCCTAGGACCCTCATTTGTCCAAGTGAGGGTAAGCCTGCCACCCAAAGGCTGGGATTAGGATTCCCATCAATGCTGAGATATAAAATAAGAAACATATTTTATCTGAGTGCCCCAGAAAAAATCATACAGGTTACATGGTTTTGCAAAGCTTCTTTTTTTTTTTTTTTGCGGTACACGGGCCTCTCACTGCTGCGGCCTCTCCCATTGTGGAGCACAGGCTCCGCACGCGCAGGCTCAGCGGCCATGGCTCACGGGCCTAGCCGATCCGCGGCATGTGGGATTTTCCTGGACTGGGGCACGAACCCGTGTCCCCTGCATTGGCAGGCGGACTCTCAACCACTGCACCACCAGGGAAGCCCTGCAAAGCATTTTAACAAATGCCATCATTTAATCTTAACAGCAACCCTGCAAGAGAAGGATTATCATTCTCATTTGACAGATGTGGAGAGAACAAAAGCTTAAAGAGGTGGACACTGGCTGAGGCAACGTTGAAATCCAGGAGCCTAACTGCAAATCCATTGCTTGCTTTCTGATACCACGGTGTCAAGGGCATCCTTTGAGGAGACAAAAGAATTGCCCAAAAGTGTCCCATGGGAAATCATCTCGCTACAGTGCTAAATCTAAGGGAGGCTGTCGCAAAGCTCTTATAATAGAAAGGCTCAGGAACCAAGTTAAGATGCTTGAATCACATGGTTTAGTGTAGGAATTTAAAACACACAGTGCAAAGCAAGAGGAACAGGGTGGGTATTTGATGCGTTTAGGACAGGTAGCAAGTAGGGGAGAAGGACCACATTGCCCAGCAGAGCCCCCATGTCCCATCTCTGCCTGCTTCCTCAGCCTTCCCTGCTGATGGAATGGTTACAAGGAGCAAAGTTGAGGCTGAAGAGGAAGCTTGACAAATGAAAGGGGCCTGGGACCAGCACAGTGTATTTGTTCTATCGGAGGGATGCAGGAGCAATTACGCCTGGTTCAAAGTTGCAGCTCACCAGTTACCCTGATAAGCAGCTATGGCTTTCATTTGGCAGACGATTCTTGGGGCCCGAATGGGAGTCACCAATGGGTGGCTGATTTCAGACACCATAAATGTTGAGTGCCTCGTGTATATTGAATATATTATGAGTATTTGAAACCTCAGGTGCCTCATGTATATTTAGTGAGTCACAAATATTTTATGCCTCTTAGTCTTTCATCCCTTTCTATGTTCAGCACACACATGCTCTCCTTACTTTATCTATGCTAATATCTCCCTATGTAACTTATTTATATATACTTAACGCATCTAATGAATTCTGCTTGTGTCTCACAAACTATTAGCTTGGCCAAGAAGTTCGTTCGGATGTTTTCCCATAACAGGTTATGGAAGAACCCGCACGAACTTTTTGGCCAGCTCAATATTTGCTTCTATGCTTAGTTTCGTTTATTTCCCTTGTTTGTGTTTCTGATTTTACGTAGCAGAATTGAATATCTTAAATAATACAGCAAACACATTACAAATGTGTAGGGGAGTGGGTGCAAGAATCTTTGTGGGGACTGGAAAGTAGGAGCCTTTTGGACTAATGGATACTCAGAGGCAGTCAGATGCAAGGAATGTCCGTGAGTTTTGGAGTTAGACCTGGACTTGAGCCCAGCTCCATCACTGCTTGGGTCACGTTGTTAACCTTGCTGACCCTGTTTCCTCATGTGAAAAGGGTATAAGTACACCTACCTCCCAGTGTTGTTTGAAGATTTAATAAGGTAATGTATTAAGCATTAGCACAAGCCTTGCAAATGCTCTATAAGTGTAGTTTTCGACTCTGATAAAGGATTCACCTCTTTCCTGTGCCTTTTAAAAAAATTGAGAGATAATTGACATTTAACATTAGTTTCAGGTGTACAACATAATGATTCAATATTTGTGTATATTGAGAAATGATCACCATGATAAATCTAGTTAACATTTGTCATCATATGTAGTTACAATTATTTTTCTTGTGCTGAGAACTTTTAAGATTTACTCTCAACTTTCAAATGTGCAATACGGTAGGGTTTTTTTTTTTTTTTACATCTTTATTGGAATATAATTGCTTTACAATGGTGTGTTAGTTTCTGCTTTATAACAAAGTGAATCAGTTATACATATACACATATCTCCATATCTCTTCCCTCTTGCGTCTCCCTCCCTCCCACCCTCCCTATCCCAGCCCTCTAGGCAGTCACAAAGCACGGAGCTGATCTCCCTGTGCTATGCGGCTGCTTCCCACTAGCTATTTTATATTTGGTAGTGTATATATGCATGACTTAGTTATTTTATAACTGGAAGTTTGTATCTTTAACCCCCTTCACCCATTTTGCCTACCCTCTATCCGCAAGCTCTGGCAACCACCAATATCTTCTCTGTATCTATGAGTTTGCTGGTTTTAATTTTTTTAGCTTCCACATATAAGTGGGATCATATGGTATTTGTCTTTCTCTGTCTGACTTACCTCACTTAGCATAATGCCTTCAAGGTCTACCTATGTTGTTGCAAATGGCAAGATGTCCTTTTTTCCTATTTTTTCTAATATTCCACTTTCTGTCTATCTACCACATTTTCTTTATCCATTGATCCACTGATGGACACTTAGGTTGCTTCCATGTCTTGGCTATTGTATATAATTCTGCAGTGAACATGGGCGTGCATATATCTTTTCCAGTTAGTGTTTTCATTTCCTTCAGATAAATATCCAGAAGTGGAATTGCTGTAATCATATGGTAGTTCTATTTTTAATTTTTGGAGAAACCTCCATACTGTTTTTCATAGTGGATGCACCAATTTACACTTCCACCAACAGGGCAAAAGGGTTTCCTTTTCTCCATATCTTTACCAACGCTCATATTTCTTTTTGCTAATGCCCATTCTAGCAGGTGTGAGGTGATATCTCATTGTGGTTTTGATTTGCATTTCCCTGGTGATAAGTGATGTTGAGCACATTTTCATGTACTTGCTGGCAATTTGGATATCTTCTTTGAACAAATAACTATTCAGATCCTCTGCCCAGTTTTAAAAAGAATTGTTTGGTTTTTTTGCTGTTGAATTGTGTGAGTTTTTAAAAATATATATATTGGGGATATTAATCCCTTATCAGATATGTGATTTGCAAATCTTTTCTCCCATTCAGTAGGTTGCCTTTTCATTTTGTTGATGGTTTTCTTTGCTGTGCAGAAGCTTCCTATGTCTTATTAACCCCACTTCTAACTCTCCTGAAGAGCAAGATTTTAGTTACCCAAGGTTACTTTTCCAACCAGAGACTATGACAGAGAGGTGTTTATATTTGTTGAACCCAGAGCCGCCATTCTAGGTGCTGTGTGCCTACTGTGTTGCTATGGTCCCACTGGGGAGGGATGCACTGGTGTTGTGTGGACACAAGTTACACAGTCAGGAGCAGGCGAGCTCTGAGTTGAAATTTGTAGGCTGAGCAGGCATTGGCTGATTAAAATTGGGAGGTAGGAGGTAGGATGTCCTCCTTTAGGCAGATGGAGTGGCAGTGGTAAGGACTGAAGTCAAGCCTAATGCATGGTAAAAACCTGCAGGTGCCTCCCGCGAGGGGCATAATTGACAAGTGACTTCTTGCCTCACATGGGCCAGTCCTGAACTATGGAAGGTCCAAAGATGGAGGTAGAGTTGAAAAAATTATATGTGCCTTTATTCAAGTCTAAGGAGTAGGAACTGCAGTGAAATTAGGAAAATGGATGAAGAGGAGGAGTGAGAAGTGTTCGTGATTATGGAGATTTCATTTTTTTAAATGTGTGAGATGGTTCTAGCCTCCAATGAATACTACCCAATGTAATGGGTCTAATTTTATGTCAGGAGGGTGGTAGGAATAGAGGATCTGAGATGTCTCTTCCAGGATTCTTAGTTAACATGCATGAGACTGAAAAGACAAGGTACCTATTCAAACCTGGCAATGGTGGAATTAAAAGGCAGCTTCATTTTTTCTCCCCCAAGGGAAAGTAGGAAGATGGAACACTTAGCATCACTCAAGTTCATTCTGATTTCTTCCTGTTGGAACGTATCTCCTGTTCAGTTGCAATAGAAAGTGGCCTTGAGCGATGGAGTGGAGGTTAGTTTAATGTTTATGTTAATGTAAATAGAACTTTAAAAAATTCTTCCAGGAAGCAGCACTCAGACAAACTCTCTGACAGGTCTGAGATTTTATTGTATTAAGTGTTTCTTCCTGGGAAAGACACAAGTGACTCTGGTCACCTCTTACCCTAACACAAGCTTTCTTCAGGAAGGGACACACGAAACTTCATTAGGGAAAGCAGAAGGCCCATTACGAATCACTTTAAAATAGCTTTTATTTGGTTGGCCATTTGTTAATTTAATAAAGATTGCATACGCCCAGTGGCTGATACTCAGAAATCTGAGATGTCAATCCCTGAAGGGCTCACTGGAGTAGCTTAAAAGAAAGCTAAAGATGCATATTCCAAGTTTTAGAGAGGGAGGTGTGTCTGGCTCATGTTCAGAAGGAAAAGGCCATGAGGACCAAGAGAACAGTGGACCAAAGACACTGTCGGGGGTTGGAGTCCTGACTTTGACATCTTCAGGTTATGTGACCTCTCTGGGTGACTGTACCTCTCTTGAGTCTTAGCTACCTAATCTGTAAAATGGATATAATAATATCTTCCTTCTAGAACGGTGAGCATTGAATGAGATGAGGCATATAAAATGCTTAGCTTTATGTTTGCAACACTAAGTCTTTGCCTTCAAGTGACTTGGCACCAAAAGAGGAAAATGAGGGTGTTCTGGGACCCAGTGCACAGGATGGAGAGCCTTGCTAAGGTGGATGGCTGTGGCCAGATGCCTGCAGCCATGAGCACTGTTCCTGATGCAGGAGTGGGTGGAGGGGCTTGCTGAAGAGGCATGGGCAGAGTGGGAGGGGCCACACCTGGCTAAGGCTCTTCTGCCTTACGAGGAGCAATTTTAGGCAAGAAAGAAAGTCCAGTCAGGCATGTTGGTGAAACGCAGCACCTAAGAGGTCAAGGAAAAAGTTCAAGTGCTCTTTGGTGGCAGGGAGAGAGATGGAGCCAAGAGTTGACCGGGAGACTGTGCTCAGCTGCAGCATCTCCAGGACAGCTGGAGCTTCAGAGGTGTTGACCAGAGGCCATGGTATCCCTTGATGTAGTTGATGTAGTGTTCAGTTTCAGAGTCATGATGGCGGGGGGGATGTGCCTCTAGGAGTGAGGGTGGGGGTTCAGGCAATGTGTGATCCCCATGGCCAGGTGCATATGGCCAGGGGAGAAGATAGTGTTAGGGGAAGGAAGGTTAGGACCCTCTGATGGAAGCTAACTCCTGCTTAAAATGAGTGAAATTACAAGTGAACTGCTGAGTCAGTCAGAAAATGCAAGGGATGGTAAAATTTATACTCTAGAAACTATAGATAATAGAACAATCTAAGAAATGCTTTCAAATGAGTACATTTATAATCTTCAACGAGATAAAGGAAGGGATAGAAACCGGTAGGAAAGAACAGGGCATCATGGCAAGGTGAACCTGAGGAAGAACCAAATAGAGATTAAAGAAACAAATATGCAGTCATTGAAATGACAAAAAGGACTCATTAAAAGGTAGACGAAAATATTCGAAGGGATAAGTAATGAAGTGGAAGATAGAGCTAAGTAAATGAGTAAAATGAAACACAGATATGAAAGAGAAATTATTAGAAAAGGAAGATAGATCAAAATGATTAAAAATATATTTAGTCGGAAAATTAGACTGGAGATACCGGAGAAGAGGTCCCTCCTCACGGTAAAATGAAGGAGAATTTTTCAGTTTCAGAGAAATCTGTAAGGTCTTAATGGAATCCTTAGAGTTTTAAAAAATACAAATGAAGCAAATTAATTTATAGCCGTATCTTAGAAAACCAGAACACGAAAGAGAAAGAAAAATATTAAATTTTATAAAAGAAAGAAATTTATTAAAAATGCATGCTTATCGAAAATTTGAAATATAAAATATAAAGTAAAGAAAAGCATCCTGCGTAATTCAGTTACAGTCAACTACTGTATTTTGGGTGTACTTCTTTCAAGACTTTTTTTTCCCTGTGAATATCTCTTTTTAAGAAAGTTTAACTCTTCAAGTACATATGATTTTATGTCCTGCTTTTTCATTAACCTATCACGAATTACCCAATATTATTTTTTAAAACAATTTTTAACATCCAGAAGTCTCAAGCCTACAGAAATGTTGTTGCAAGTACAGGAAAAAGAGCCTCCCGTTCCCCGAGCCCTTGAGAGACAGTTGCCACTGATGCTCTATCACCTCCAAGTACCTTAGCGTTTATTTCCTACAAATAAGGACATCTTCTCATATAACTACACTACAGTGATGAAAGGTAGACAATTAATATTAACGTATTGCACTTAATCCTCAGACCCCACTTGAGTTTTGTGGATACAAATGGATCCAGCTAGTTCAGAATCACACATTGCATTTAGTTGTCGGTCTGGAACAGTTCTTCCATCTTTTCTGGACTTGATGACCTCCACACTTTTAAAGATTAAAGGTCACTTATTTTACATGATGCCCCTCAGTTTGGCTTTTGCTATTTCCTTATGGCTAGATTAAGGTTATAATTTTTTGGCAGGAATATCACAAAAGTGATGCTATGTTGTCATTGCACCCTAGCAAGTGGCATAGAATTTCAGTGCTGTTCAGTGATTAGTGTGCTGTTGGTCAGGCTTCTTCATGGTAACGTTACTCCTTTTCCTTTTGTAATTAATAAGCATTTGATGGGGAGGTATTTTCAAACTATGTAAATATCCCATTCCTCACCAAACTTTCCTCTCTCAGTCTCTAATTCTCCTTATCTACTTATATCAGAGGGACTCATTGTTTCTTGTTCTATTTAGTGGGTATAATCTACAACTATCTTTTTTTTTAATGCTAAAATTTCACTGATTTAACCAGTGGCATCCCTTCAAACTGGCTCCTGTGTCCTTCGACATGTTCACATCATTGTTGGAGCATTTCCTGATTCATATTGTACTTTTCTTCCTCCAGTCCTGGAATCAACCACTTCTTCAAGCACCTCTGATGCCTCTTACTAAAAAAAATGACATTTAGAAACCTAGATCTGGACACTAAGTGTTCTCATTGTTTTTAGGATATTGCTGTTTCTGGGCATTCTCAGTGGACAAAGCAAGGTGACATATGTATACATACATATCCATCTATCTATGTATCTGTTTGTTGGAAACCATGCATTCACACCAATGCCTTCAGTTCCAAACCAACAATACACAGTTCATTCTTATTTTCTCCCTTACTGCCACAGAAGGAACTTATACATATTAAAAGGGAGAAAACAAGAATGAACTTTGTATTGTTGGGATAATAATATATTATCCCTAATATATTTACTTATTCAATCAGTTACCCAGTACGTAACCAATCTCCATTGCAGTAGCTGCCCCTTCCCTGTGCAGATGCCTTCCTTGCCCCACAAGAGCTCACACTCCTGCCTAGGCTGCTGCCTCTACTCTCTCCAGCCCCACGTGGAAGTCCTCCTCACCCAGCCTGGGCTCAGACACCCTGTGATGTGCTGCCCTCGCCTATGGACTGTCTCTTTCCCAGATTATGATGATTTTTATTACTGTAACTTTTTTCAATATGATAAAATATACGTAACTTAAAACTTAGCATTTTAACCATTTTAAAGTATATAATTCAGTGGCATTAAGTACATTTGCATTGAAGTGCAGACATTACAACGATCCAGCTCCAGGACTGGAGCTATCCATCATCCCAAACTGAAACTCTGTACCCATTAAGCAATAACTCCCCAGTCCCCGGCAACCACCATTCTACTTTCTGTCCCTATCCGTTTGACTATTCTAGATACCTCATATAAGTGGAATCAGACAATGTTTCTCCTTTTGTGTCTGGATCATTTCATTTAGCATATTTGCAAGGTTCATCCATGTTGTAGCATGTATCAGACTTTATTAACTTTTAAGGAATACTACTCTAATATATATATGTGTATATATACATATACATCTGTCTCTATACATATACACATATATAAGTATCTCTCTCTATATATATATTACACATATATGTATATAATTTTGTTTATCCATTCATCTACTGATGGATGTTTGGATTGCTTCCTTTTTTGGCTATTGTGAATAATGCTGCTGTGATTATTGGTGTACAAATATCTTTTTGAGTCCTTAGTTTCAATTCTCTTGGGTTTATACCAAGAGGTGAAATTGCTGGATGATATCGTATTTCTATTTTAAATTTTTTGAGGATGCTGTGGATGCACTGTTTTAAATTCCCACCAGCAATGCACAAGAATTCCAGTTTCTCCATCCTAGCCAATACTTGTTATTTTCTGTGAGATTATTTATCTATCTTTTGATAATAGTCATTGTAATGGGTAAAGTGATATCTAATTTTTGTTTTAATTTGCATTTCCCCAGTGATTAGTGGTGTTGAGCATCTTTTCACATGATTATTGGACATTTGTGTTTCGTCTTTTGGAAAAATGTCTACTCAAGTTCTTTGCCCATTTCCTTAATGGGCTTTTTGTTGTTCTTGCTGAATTGTAGGAGCTCCCTATGTATTCTGGATATTAATCCCTTAGCAGGTTTATTTATTATTTATTTTCTTTTCCCTCCCTTCCATTCAATAATTATTTATTGATTAATGCTAATATAAAAGAAATGGTACTGGATATTACAGAAACCTGAGACACATCCATAAGAATCAAAGGAATAATATAAAGTGGAAGTAAATTATAAAATGTGCCCAATAATTAAAAAAATCAATTATGTTATTTCAACCTTTGCCATTTGATCTTCCCTCACCCATTTTCTTCTCCATTTTCTTTCTTTTTTTTTTTAACATCTTTATTGGAGTATAATTGCTTTACAATGGTGTGTTAGTTTCTGCTTTATAACAAAGTGAATCAGTTATACATATACGTATGTCCCCATATCTCTTCCCTCTTGTGTCTCCCTCCCTCCCACCCTCCCTATCCCACCCATCTAGGTGGTCACAAAGCACCAAGCTGATCTCCCTGTGCTATGCGGCTGCTTCCCACTAGCTATCTATTTTACATTTGGTAGTGTATATATGTCCATGCCACTCTCTCACTTTGTCCCAGCTTACCCTTCCCCCTCCCTGTATCCTCAAGTCCGTACTCTGGTAGGTCTGCGTCTTTATTCCCATCTTGCCTCTAGGTTCTTCATGACCTTTTTTTTTTTTAGATTCCATATATATGTGTTAGCATACGGTATTTGTTTTTCTCTTTCTGACTTACTTCACTCTGTATGACAGACTCTAGGTCCATCCACCTCACTACAAATAACTTAATTTCATTTCTTTTCATGGCTTAGTAATATTCCATTGTATATATGCACCACATCTACTTTACACATTCATCTGTTGATGGACACTTAGGTTGCTTCCAAGTCCTGGAAATTGTAAATAGAGCTGCAATGAACATTGTGGTACATGACTCTTTTTTTTTTTTTTTGCGGTACGCAGGCCCCCACCGTTGTGGCTTCTCCTGCTGCGGAGCACAGGATCCGGATGTGCAGGTTCAGTGGCCATGGCTCACGGGCCCAGCTGCTCCGCGGCATGTGAGATCCTCCTGGACCAGGGCACTAACCCATGTCCCCTGCATCGGCAGGCGGACTCTCAACCACTGCGCCACCAGGGAAGCCCCATGACTCTTTTTTGAATTATGGTTTTCTCAAGGTATATGCCCAGTAGTGGGATTACTGGGTCATATGGTAATTCTATTTTTAGTTTTTAAGGAACCTCCATACTTTTCTCCATAGTGGCTGTATCAGTTAACATTCCCACCAACAGTGCAAGAGGGTTCCCTTTTCTCCACACCCTCTCCAGCATTTATTGTTTATAGATTTTTTGATGATGGCCATTCTGACCCATGTGAGGTGATATCTCATTGTAGTTTTGATTTGCATTTCTCTAATGATTAATGATGTTGAGCATTCTTTCATGTGTTTGTTGGCAATCTGTATATCTTCTTTGTAGAAATGTCTATTTAGGTCTTCTGCCCATTTTTGGATTAGGTTGTTTGCTTTTTGATATTGAGCTGCATGAGCTGCTTGTAAGTTTTGGAGATTAACCCTTTGTCTGTTGCTTCATGTGCAAATATTTTCTCCCATTCTGAGGGTTGTCTTTTCATCTTGTTTATGGTTTCCTTTGCTGTGCAAAAGCTTTTAAGTTTCATTAGGTCCCATTTTGTTTACTTTTGTTTTTATTTCCATTTCTCTAGGAGGTGGGTCAAAAAGGATCTTGACAAAAAGGATTTATGTCATAGAGTATTCTGCCTATGTTTTAGAGTTTTATAGTGTCTGGCCTTACATTTCGGTCTTTAATCCATTTTGAGTTTATTTTTGTGTATGGTGTTAGGGAGTGTTCTAATTTCATTCTTTTACATGTAGCTATCCAGTTTTCCCAGCACCACTTATTGAAGAGGCTGTCTTTTTTTCACTGTATATTCTTGCCTCCTTTATCAAAGATAAGGTGACTATATCTGTGTGGGTTTATCTCTGGCCTTTCTATCCTGTTCCATTGATCTATATTTCTGTTTTTGTGCCAGTACCATACTATCTTGATTACTGTAGCTTTGTAGTATAGTCGAAGTCAGGGAGCCTGATTCCTCCAGCTCCGTTTTTCTTTCTCAAGATTGCTTTGGCTATTCGGGGTCTTTTGTGTTTCCATACAAATTGTGAAAATTTTTTTTCTAATTCTGTGATAAATGCCAGTGGTAGTTTGATAGAGATTGCATTGGATCTGTAGATTGCTTTGGGTAGTAGAGTCATTTTCACAATGTTGATTCTTCCAATCCAAGAACATGGTATATCTCTCCATCTGTTTGTATCATCTTTAATTTCTTTCATCAGTGTCTTATAATTTTCTACATACAGGTCTTTTGTCTCCTTAGGTAGGTTTATTCCTAGATATTTTATTCTTTTTGTTGCAATGGTAAATGGGAGTGTTTTCTTGATTTCACTTTCAGATTTTTCATCATTAGTGTATAAGAATGCAAGAGATTTCTGTGCATTAATTTTGTATCCTGCTACTCTACCAAATTCGTTGATTAGCTCTAGTAGTTTTCTGGTATCATCTTTAGGATTCTTTATGTATAGTATCATGTCATCTGCAAACAGTGACAGCTTTACTTCTTTTTTTCTGACTTGGATTCCTTTTATTTCTTTTTCTTCTCTGATTGCTGTGGCTAAAACTTCCAAAACTGTGTTGAATAAGAGTGGTGAGAGTGGGCAACCTTGTCTTGTTCCTGATCTTAGTGGAAAAAGTTTCAGTTTTTCACCATTGAGGACGATGTTGGCTGTGGGTTTGTCATATATGGCCTTTATTATGTTGAGGAAAGTTCCCTCTGTGCCTACCCTTATCAGCTTTATAATTTGCAAATATTTTCTCCCATTCCATGGATTGCCTGTTCACTCTGTTGATAGTGACATTTGGTACACAGAAGTTTTAAATTTTGCCAAAGTCCTATTTTACTTTTGTTGCCTGTGCTTTTGGTGTCATATCCGAGAAATCATTGCCAAAGCCAATGTCATGAATATCTTGACCTATGTTTTCTTCTAAGAGTTTTATAGTTTTATCTCTTACATTTAGATCTTTGACCCATTTTTTGAGTCAATGTTTGTATATAATGTAAGGTATCCTATATTATTTTAAATGCCTTATAAACATAATTTAAAATAGGAACCAGAGTTATCTTAAAAATTGCTTTTTTTTGACCTTCAGAATCCTTATTTATTTTTGCTTTTATAATTTTATCACATAAAACCTCGAGCATTTCCTAAATTTTGGTACTCCCTGATGTCTGAGTGGCAGGTGGGAGACAGTGTGTCTCAGTTGAAGGCAGCAGAAGGAGCAGAGAACAGCAAGGTCAATGGAGGCTAGAGGTGTGGAGGGAGGAGGTATTGTGGGTTGGCTGCATGCCTCTAAATCTCTTTCAGCATCAATTGGTAAGAACCATGTCCCCTCCCATCCCCCAGCTCCCTCCTTTAGTCACTGCCTGCCCTTGATTTACAGGTGGCCTACAGAATTTTATTCTCCCATGAGAATGATTTTATTCCCTCATGATTATTTTGTGGCCATAGTGAAAGTCATTGGTCCTCAGGGTGGTACCAGTGGTTTCGTTGGAGCCCAGAGGGCCAAGGCCACTTAAAAATAGCCATCCCTAGAGATGTTGAGCAGGGCGAACAGCACGGCCAGAGAGGAAATGGCATCCATTATTTAACCCACGATCTAGGGTAATGATATTTTCCTGAGACATCTCCCAATTAGAGTGCTTAAGGAAGTTCAATTGTAACTGCTTGCCATTCTCTGATTGATTTGAAAAATGAAAAACTATTGCTTATTGCAGACTTCCTCTATAAATGGAGGTCAGTGGAGAAAATCATAGACTATTGGACAAATAGAGATGAAAGGACCTTGGAGATATCATCTAGGGTAGTGTTTTTCAAAGTTTTTAGCCACTGGATATTTTTCCCCAAGTGCAATCAATCATATGATCAATCCCAGTAAATGAATAAAAATGAAAAAATGCCATCTGCTCAAACTTCTCTCCCCCTTCTGCTGAAAAGCCCATCTAGTCCAACACCCTCAAACTGAGGCTCAGAGAAAGGAGCTGATGGGTTCAGAGTCACCCAGCTTGTGATTGGTAGGGTGGCTTGGGACCAGAGCCCATGGTTCCCAATTCTTAGGTCAGGGCTCCTTAAACCAGGCAAGATGTGGCATGTTCTTCTGAGGTCTTTTGTTCATCTAGAGTTCAGATGAAAAGAGAAGGAGAAAGAAGCAGCAGATTAATCTGGTACCTTGAGGATATCCTCCCAAGTCAGCAGGGAGTATGACTTAGCTAAGGCCACATAGCTGGCCCTGGTGAGAAGGCCTCCTAGCAGGGGTTGTCTGAGGGTGCCTCGGGGTCAAAAATAAGGCATCTCCAAGGACTGGGAAAGAGATACCCTAGGAAAACAGTGCAAACTGGTCTGAACTGGAGACATGTACAAACAGATGGAACATTCCTTTCACTAGAGAGTCTCCACTAGAATTCCTTTTGCAAAAAGCAGGGGGATTCACAACCTCCCTTTTGTGGGGTGTGAGAGTGAGTTGGGTGGTAAGGAGCCCTTGTTCTCCCAGCTGGAAGAAGTAAGCCTCCAGCAAGGACTTCCACTCTTTTGAATGTTGCTGTTGGGATGTGGTGGGAGGAGAAGGCTGTGCGATGGGAGGGAGAGGTGAGAGGGAAAGGTTTCTGAGCCTCTGTGATGACTGAGAAACTTTAGGCAAAGGGAAGTAGAGCCCTGTGGGCTAAATTTTATAGGGAGATTTGGAGGATGATTAGAGCTGGAGAAGAGAGCTTTTAGCAGTCACTGTCAGAGAGAGAATGTTCCTGGAGTAGAGTAGAGTCAACTGCTGGATGAAGGAGAGAGACAGCATGAGGAGAGAGACTGACCAAAAGAGCTCTACTCAAAGGATATTTAAAATATTTTGCTGTGTATGGAGAACGCACTGGCCACCTTTGTCGTTTCCTCAAGTGTCTGAGTAAAGATTTGAATTGGTTTAGAAGACTTTTTTTTTGATTGCTGGACTCTGATTCTTTGAAATGCAGAAATTGCAACATGCATGGCCTTGACTGTGTTTGGAATACTTATGCATAGTGATATGGTGGAGCTAGGAAGGGATCTTGGGCAGAGGACCTTGGCTATACTTGACTATACTCAGATTTAAGGAATTAGCACATCTTATGAAGCAATGGGTTAACTTGAAGTAGCGATGATCAGAAGGCTATAAAAATATAGTGGTGGAGAGGCTTGTAACCATCTGTGCCTGCTGACAACTGGTGGCTGAATGAGTGATGGATGGGCTGAGGCGCAGCCAGAAGTCTCTTCGCTGGCCTCCTCACTGTCAACCCACTGGGGTTCTCTCAGTCCTCAATCCTGAGCTTTTTCTGGAATCCAGAGTTTTAGTTTTTTACCCACTCTGCCTTGAGGCTTCCATTTGAGCATAGAATTGTTGCTAGCCAGCTTCTGTTCTGATTGCTCCATGCCCATGCAGGTCTGGTTGTTAAATATTTAGAATATCACCCCCAGTTTATCCTACTTCCCAAGTGTGCTAGTGTAAAAATCTATCCTCCTGGTGAACATATGAGATTCTGTTGCAAAAGATGTTGAAATCTGGACAATTTGGAGTGCTGGGTGTGTATGTGGGGTGTGACTGCGAGATGGGGGTTAGTGAAATTGACAGGCTAGAGTCATAGGAAGACTGCAGGCTACATGTCTATGTTTAGGTTCTGCATTCTTGCCTCACAGGTTTTGGCTGCAAGACCTTGTTTCCAAATGCAAATACGAGTTTCTTAGTAGCCCCTCTAGGTGATAAATAGTATGAACAATTTTTACATTTATCACATCTCTTCCCACATCTATTCTGTGTTTGAAATTACACTAGAGCTGTAACTTCACATAATGGGCGCTCAGGCAAGTTTGCCAAATTTGTGAATTAAGCTTTTCTCAAGGGTAGTTTTTTGGATTAGTCAGGATTCTTGATTGCAAGTGACAAAAATTCTAGTTTAGGTAAAAGGGAAATTTATTTTCTTGGGTAGATTAAAAGGGAGCGGTATGGCTTGGGGCAACTGAAGCCAGGGACCTTTTTCTTTGGGCTTGACTTCTTTCTGAATATCAGCTTTATTGCTCTTACTACATCCAGGCTTCTTAGGAGGAGAAGGAGCAACAATTAGTAGCTTCCAGATGCAAGTTTCCATAGTGTAGCCTAAGAAGAAAGGACCCTTAACTCCAATGTAAGAAAATCTGGATACGAATTCTGATTGGCCAGATATGAGTCATGGGACCTGGTTCTTGGACCAATCACTGTGTTCAGTCAGGTTAAGATACTAAGATTGGTTCAAGATGGATCCAACACCCACCTCCATGACCAGGAGGGTCAGCCTGCTATGATCCACTTATCCAAGGAGCTGAACTGGTGGGGGAGGTGATGAGAGGAAGCTGTTCACTAAAAGAAAAGTGGTATATTTCCCATATCACAGCAATGTTGGCAGACAAAAGAACTGCTGCCCACTTTACACATACAAAATTTAAAAAACAATGGATTGAATTGGGAGGTACTAGCTCAGAGCATTAATTATACAGATGGGAGAGATGAGACTTGAGAGTCATCTTCCTGGAGAAGATGAGACTTGAGCCCGCTGTTGAAGGTTGGACAGAATTTGAGTGTAGGGAAGAGCAGAGACAGGGTGAGGGAAAAGAAATAGATCTAATTAAAATCATAAGGATGGAGTTTGGGAGGAATAATAAAGCACTAACACCATCACCACCACCAATAGCTAACATTTATTGAGTACTCAATATGTGCTCATACCATGGAAAGTACTCTATATGCATCATCTCACTTAATCCTCACAACAACTCTTTGAGACAGTCATTAAAGCAAAGGAAGATGGAAGATATGAGGTAGAGAGAAATGGGAAACATTTTGCATAAGAGATTTCTAAACTATTTCTTAACTAAATAGTAGTTGAGAAAAACCAATTATGCAATATTCAACAAATATTTATTGAGCCCTGATTAGGTCCTAGGCTGTGTACAACTTTGTTTTATAAAATTTAAAAAATTCTCTTGTAAGTTGGCTCTGGTAAGCTTTGCCTTTAATATCCTATATTAGTCAGGTTAAGATAAGGGATGCTGCATTAATAACCCCCTCCCCGCCCCCAGCCAAATCTCAGTGGCTTAAGACACCAAAGTATATTTCTTGCTTACTCAAGTCCACTGAGCGTCTGGACAACTGTCCAGGACAAAGCTTCAATGGCGTGGCTCCTCCATCCCATCACAAGGCTTCTGATTCCCGTATGATTATCCCAGCAGGGGAAGAGAACACAGAGGGGCCTGTGCCAGCAATTAAACATTTCAAAGCTGACTTGTTACAGGACCCCACCCACCTCCAAGGAAGGTAAGGAAGTGTGAGCCTTCTGTGCCTGGAATAAGGAACCTGGCTATGAAGCACACTAGAACTTCACCATATTTCCTGAATTAAGATACATGGTTATTTTCTTCCTCCCTCCTCTTCCTCCCTTCCTTCTTTCCACCCTTCCCTCTCTCTCCCTCTTGCGTCCCCTCTCCCTCCCATTTGTCTTCAGGATTGGCTCAAGACTTAGAAATAAGTCTAGAAATAAGAAGTCTTAGAAATAACTCTTGAATGTGACTCTCAGAGACATCTGAGGGACTGACCTTTGTTTTAGCTCTTACAGCTCTAAATTCAGTTAACATCTGGACCAGGTTGCATTGGTCCGGGGAGGCTGAGGGTGATTAATGACTGTGCTTGTGTTTGAATATACAGTATTGTACCATATTTTCAATCATATTGTGCATTCCATAACTCTAAGATTGATGAGGTTCACCTGCTCCAGGTGCAGTGGCCTCCAGGAAACACCCAGAACTGCTCCAGGCTGGGGCAGGGCAGCTGTGCCACCAGGAAGTCAGATGTCTTTAGCAGTTGTTCAACTCTGAAATGCAAACTGTGGGGAAAGTCTCTCAGGAAATAGGATTCCTTTTTAAGGCTTTTTTAGCAGGGTTGGAGTCTCCTGTGTATGATGCCCAGTCTATTATGCATTTTTTTGTTGCTTTGAAGTGACAATTTTAAGATTACCTTGGCAACTTCTTCATCTGATAGAATAGGATCCATATGTCACTGCTTTATTGCTTGAATGATTTCAAACTCCACTCCTGGATGGTCCTCTGTGGTGGCCAAAGGAAGCAACAGTGACACAAAAGCATAGTGTTCTCAACACCCCAAAGAGACTCACATCCATTTGCCTACCATTAGGTAGCACAGACACATGAAACCATAACATTTTTTCTTTTGTTAGATGTATACTGGCAGAATAACATAATGCTTAAAACTGTGGCTCCCGCAGTCAGACCTGGGTTTGAATTATGGTTTGGCCGCTCACTGACTATGTGACTTTAAGGACACAGCTCTCTGAGCCTTGATTTTCACATTGATAAAAATGGGAGAAATAATAGTCCTGATCTCATAGAATTGTTATGAGTATTCAGGGAGTTAATGCATAGAAAACACTTAGCATAGCGCCTGGCAGTCAGTAAGTGCTCAATTTACATTGGCTTTTATTATTAATAAGTCTTATCTCAGGCTGTTCTTACAGATGATAGATGTTACTCTGCTTCTTTGATTAATAAAACTTTGGAAAATGAATAATTACTTAATAAATAGTATTTATTGGATCTGTTAAAACCTCTAAGTAGGAGAAATCAAAAGGGGCTTTTGGTGGTGAAAAAAAGGTTAGGAATCACTGCCCTGTACTATGAAGCAGTAGTTGCAAACTACAGCCCACAGGCACATGTGGCCTCCAGAGGAGTTTGATTTGGACAGTGTTTGTTTTGGGTTTAACTTGATTTGGCTGCTAACGTTTAAGAACCAAAAGGTTCCCCATAAAAATTAGCATCTCCTTTTGGGCTTGTGTCTGGCCTGTTTTACTCTTACCTGCTATGGAAGATGGAATAATGGTCCTCCAAAGAGGACCATTATTGTGTCCTAATCCCTAGAACCTGTGAATGTGTTAGGTTACATGGCAATGGGAAATCCAGGTTGTAGGTGAAATTAAGGTTGCTGTTCATCTGGCCTTAAATAGGGAGATTACCTGGATTGTCTGAGTGAGTCCCATGTAATCCCAAGGGTCCTTATAATTGGGAGAGGGACGTAGAAGAGGAAAGTCAGAGGGAAATGTAGTTATGGAAGAATGGTTGGAGAGATGCAACTCTGTTGATTTTGAAGATGCAGGAAGAGGCCATGAGCCAAAGCATGTATGTGGCCTCTAGAAGCCGGAAAAAGCAAGAAAAAAATTTTTTTTTCTTAGAGCCTCAGAAGAGGGACACAGCCCTGTGACACATTGGTTTTAGCCCAGTGAGGCTTATGTTGGACTCCTGACCTCCAGAACTATAAGATACAAAATTTGTGTTTATGGGAATTCCGTGGCAGTCCAGTGGTTAGGACACCACGCTTCCACTGCAGGGGTCATGGGTTTGAACCCTGGCTGAGGAACCAAGATCCCACAAGCCACACGCATGGCCAAAAAAAAAAAAAAAACAAACAAAAAACCACATTGTCTTTATTAAGTAAGATATCAAGTTTGTGGTAACTTGCTACAGCAACAATAAAAAAAATGAATGCACTGCCATATTCCTGTAGGATGAAACTATTTTTGCCTGTTCTTGATCTTTATGTTTTGAACCTAATTCTTTTAAGGTGCTTCATAATCCCGGCAAAGACACTAAGCTGAACAGAGCAACAGAAGCTCCCTGACTTTTTGCTACTGGAAAATGTTGATCAGTAAGAGTTCTTGCTACCTTTGATGTCAGGCATCTGGGCTAGCATCTATAAAGAATGATACTTTCGGTATTTAAAAAAAAGTATTAAGTGACAATAATTGCTGTGGAATGGTTGTACTCCAGACCGTTGGGATTTTAGCACTGGATTTTCACATGGTTTGGAAGAGTTCAGCATTTTTCTCAAACACAGATTGCCTAGACTGGATGCGTAATACTAGTCAGGAGGAGAAGGTCTTATCTGAGAAGGTAGGTTTTCATTTATCTCTGCATTAATGACCATGGAGACCCTTGGAAGGAACCAGGACTGAGAGAGGCAGGAAGAAACCGAGCTCTTCCAAAGATGCCCTGGAGCAAGGCGCAAGGGCCTTGGGGAGCAGACACAGTTGGGACCCAGATGAGACCCAGTTAGGAACATGGAAGGACACGAGTCCTACGGGCAGAGTTGCAACCAGGGTACCTTTGGGAGATTTAGGAAAAGACCCTTCTCCAGGTGGATGCATAGGTAGGGTTTCAGCTTCCCCCACCCGCCCAGAGGTCTTTTGGGTAGGGCCCAACGTACAGAAATGGATGTGGCAGCCTGATCTGTTGGGGTCTGGCTGAGTCATAGATGATACTCTTCTCTAGGCCTGCGATCAAGACCATTTCAGAGATGGATGCAGGAGTCAGAAAAATGGAGATATCAATTCTACTTTTGGGTATATACCCGAAAGAACTGAAAGCAGGGATGAGACTAGATATTTGTACACCTGTATTCAAAGCAGTGTTATTCACAGTAGCCAAAAGGCCGAAGCAGGCTAATTGTGCAACCACAGATGAATGCTTAAAGAAAATGTGGTGTATACATACAAAGGAATAGTTTTCAGCCTTAAAAAATAAGGAAATTCTGATGCACACTGTAATGTGGATAGGGACTGGGGGAGGGGGTGATGTGGAGTTACTGTTCAATGGGTACAAAGTTTCAGTTTGGGAAGATGAACATGTCCTGGAGATGGATGGTAGTGATCTTTGTACAACAGAGTAAAGGTACTTAATTCTATTGAACAGTATACTTAAAATTGTAAATTTTATGTTATGGATGTTTACAACAATGAAAAAAAGGAAAAAAAAGAAAGAAAGATGATAAGCACTTCTGCTTTATTTCTAGAGAAAATTGAGTTGGATGATGAGACTTGGATGTGTGGCCAGGTAGGACTTGCCAGCAGTCTTTGAACTGGTGGCCCTCCCGTGGCTCCTCGACAGCTGGCCTCTGCTTCAGGGGTGGAGCAAGCCTGAAACCTCCCCTGTGTTCCTCCAATAATTTCTACTTTGGGCAGATGCCATGGTTCATTTTATGTGTCAACTTGACAGAGCCATGGGATGCCCAGATATCTGTTTAAACATTATTTCCGAGTGTGAATGTGGGGTGCTTCTGGAAGAGATTAGCATGTGAGAATTGGTGGGCTGAGTAAAGCAGAGGGCCCTCTCCTGTGTGAGTGGGACTCATCTCATCAGTTGAGAGCCTGAATAGAACAAAAAGGCAAAGGAAGGTTGCATTTGCTCTCTGCCTGACCGTTCGGGCTGGGACATCGATCTTCTCCTGCCCTTGGCACTCCAGTTTCTCCATTCTCAGGCCTTCAGACCCAGACTGGAATCTATATGATTGGCTCTCCAGCTCTAGGCCTTAGAACTGAACTGCCAGCTTGCCCGGGTCTCTGGCTTGCAGGCAGCAGATCTGGGAATTTCTCGGCCTCCATGATTACCTGAGCCAATACCTTAAATAAATCTCTTCCTAGATACATATATATTTATCTTATTGGTTCTGTTTCTCTGGAGAACCAGGACTACTACAGTGGGAGACAGTGGACATTCTCTCCCTTCTGCAGAGGCTTAAGGAGTAGGCAATGGATGCATTCACCTTGCATGTCCCTTAAGCTGTGGGGTTATGCTTGGCAAAGGTGTCCTTTAAAAAAATACCTTGGAGCAGCTGGGGGAAGAGCCACTCTGGTGGAGATAGATCTCTCTGTGAGATGGTGCTCTTGGTTTATGTTTAATTTTGGTCTTGATCTTGAACAAATTGTGATATTGACATGACCTCAGAATAAATGCAATCATGGCATATTCCACAATTTACCCTCCTGGATTCACTCATTCTATTTCATGTTCTCTTAGGTTTCCAAGTGTTATTATACTCTTGTGGGATGATGGCGAGGGGCACTGGGACTTGGACAGGGGCAGATCGTAAGTTGGGGAGGGATGGGCCTGCCCCCTAACCCCCAGGCTTCTTCTCTATCTGACCCCCCTGCAGTGCTTTCCCACCACCAGCCCCTGCTTGGTCCTGAGTCTCAACACAGAAGTTCAGAGGATGGCAATGTTCAGAGTGTTCCTCTGAGCAGAGAAGTTCTCCCTGAATACTTATTTTTCTTTTATTGCTAAGACTTAAAACTTGGGAGTACCAAGGCCCTTCAAACACAGAATCTTCTATTCTAATGCTTTGATTGCTTCCAAACCCAGAAGTTTAAAATTCACTCCAAAGTGTAAAATCTGCCACTAAAAGGAATGTTTATAATTTGTATTTCAAAACTGTGTGACTCTAAGATTCCTTCCTATCTCTCCAGAATTTGCACTGTGAAACAGAACTTTCCCCAGACACAGCCCAATCCCTTCCTTCAGCATGACAAATTTTGAATGCATTTTCCTAGATACACATAGACACCAGCACAATCTCCCAATGGAGTCTTAAAGCCAGGTTGACTGAGGAGGCCGGCTTAGTAACTTGGAAATTGCCTGAGCAGTGGTTTTCTGAGATTTATTACGTAAACCCAGGTTCAATTGGGACTCGTCTGGGAGGGAGCAGGGAAAAATCACACACACAATGGCCACCTTAAGACAGAGAAACACCAACCCAAAGACTGTTTGCCCTACTCCTTCCTTGTGGCTGGTAATTCACCAAACTGTGGAACTTGTATTGCCTGAACAAAAAAAAACAAGCAAAGCAAGCGAAAGTCTGATAATAATTACCTTTTGCAGGAGCAGAATTTACCTGAAACCTCTAGGCAGAGAAAGGGGATTCTAGCTCCCAGAAAGGATGCTGCCAAAATGTGATTTGGAAAGCGAATCCACGGGCAGGGCTTAATGCACCAGATTTATGCGTGCTGTCAACTTCTGAGCAATATAATTATTGTCATTTTTCTGCCTTGAGCTACTGCCTCCCAGTTTCTGGGAATAGGGCTCGAATATTTCCCACTTGGTGACATTTATTACCACCACCCCTCATAGCAAAGCTCACCCTTAGTCTTCCATCTCCCCCAGCCTCCAGTGAATCTCATATTTAAAAAGAACTGCTATTCCTGTTTCCAATTGTTAGTGCAAATATGAATCAAGTGTCAAAGATTCATTTTTGCGGTATTGTATTGCGGTAAATTTCCTTGTCTCAGGTAGCTGAGAAATCACTTACAGTTTCAGATCCCTGTGAGCATCTGGGCTGAAACAAGATGGGAGCCCAGGCATGTGATTGCCTGCTTTGTGATGTAGACAGGTCTGTGGATATACCACGTAATAGATGCTTTGATTTATGAATGCATCATGCTGGGGGCATTGCCCCGAGAAGACTGATTTATTGGAGGTGAAGTTCTCATCTGCATGTGCATCAAACCTCCGTCTCTGATCTCCTGTCCTGTCCTGACTCTGGCTCAGAACTGGTGGTTGTGTGGCACTTGCTTACCCTTCTTCAAACTCTGCGAGTTGAGGAACCTATTCAGTGGGACTGTGCAGATGAATAATAGCTGGTCTTGGTCCTCTTTTTTCAACATCACCATCTTTAGCCTCATCCTTTCCATCGTCTCCATCACCAACATCATCATCATAGTGGTCCTCTTTGTCATTATTATGACCATCATTCCTAAAATTTATTGAGTCTTCTCGGTCCAGTGCTGTGTTAGGCACTTTAGCAATATAATCTTATTTAACTCTTAAAACAACACTGCAAATTGGATATGATTACTCCCACGTGGCAGTGAGGCACCTGTATCTCAGAGTGATTAAGTGTCTTATACTAAGTCACCAAGTGAGACTTGAACATCTGTCTGTTTGACTTTAAAGCCTATATCCTCAATCCCATTCCGTGCTGCCCCTCTTAGAGGTCTAGCTAACCGTTTTTCTAAATAGAGGTTTGGTCATGCCCCAAATCAGTGGGATTGGTAAAGCCAAATTAAACAAAAAACTTTCTTAAAGCTGCATGCTGAGATGAAACAATGAGCTCCATTCCCTAAGCTCATTACAAGTATTAAGTGTTTAGTGATTTAATTAGGACGCATCTAGCTTTCACTGCAGTCAGTAGAATACAAATGTTTTGGAATTTGGCATTACTGTTTGGTTTTGTGTGGCTTTGACCCTTTGTGGATCCACCCACAAGCCGCTTCGAATGATATGCTGCTTCTTTGTAACGGCTCATTCCATGCTTGACTGTTTTATTAGTTTTCTTGATTTCAAGGAAGGGAGAGGTTGGGGCTTCATAAGGCTTCATAAGAAACAATGACCAGGAATGTTAAAAAAAAAAAAATCTGAAAAATTCACCTCTTCTCCTGGATTCATGAGCAACAGAGTGTCTGGGAAGTGGAGATGTCTGGGGGAGGATGGGTGGTGATGGAGGGAGGCGGTGACATTGTAGGATAAAATATAACATTTGTGGCTCATTAAACTTTTCTATGAGCTATTTTCTGCTAAACTCCATCATTGTTTCTTGAAATGTTTGGGAGCTTGGCCTGTGCCCGTTCATTTACTTTATAACAGAAACATTGGATTAGGGTAGTATAAGCAAAAAGTCATTTTGGTTATAGGCTGAAAAGAGAAGAGGAGATTTTTACAAGAAAAAATGTTTGGGGAAACACATAAACTGTCATTTGCTCTAGTTTTAGTTATTTTAAAAAAAACTGCAAGGGAATATGTTGCTCTCAAAGGACTGAGTCTTAAATATGAGAATCATATTTAAGAGAAGAGAGAATTATTTAAAATTGGAACTGAAACATGAGATAGTGAGGGTCTCTAGGTTCTAGAGAAATCTGGGAAATGTGTTTTCTAAGCTAAGAGAACTCTTAGGTTCTCCTTATATCCACCTTGAATTCCTTTGGTGGACTCAGTTCTTCTGGATGGGTGCAAGGGAGTGGGAGTTTAATCAATGCAGCAAGCTGGTAACTCAAGCCAATTGCAAATACCTGATGCGGGCAGGAGCTCTCCTGGCTCCAGAGTTTTCTTTCTTGCAGTGGTTGTGGTAGAATAAATCCGATGATGTGTGCTGGGCTTGCAGACATTTAAATTATTTACACTCACTGCACCCTTGTCAATAGAAGATGCATTGCAGAACCTAAGAAATTCTGACACTTAGATACAATTCTTGCTATTTACAATCAAGTTTATCTCTTCATGATCTTATCCTTTGCCCCTGCACATGTCTGCTTCCAAGGTCTACCCTTCCAAGGTCTACTTCCAAGACCCTTTCCTAAGGTGGAGCTAATTAAGCCAAATGTTGCCCTTATGTCCAGTTTCCTTCATTTGCCTGTGGCTTTAAAAATGATAGTATCACAGACTGGGGAGGGGCCTGGTTGCCAAGGCAACTCTATTTATTGCCCGTGTTTTTTCAGTGTCCCCTGGATGCTCTGCTCAATTTGCTGGATCATTGGTGGAGGGTTGGTTCCACACTGTATGACCTTTTTGAAGCTTTAATGATCCAGAACACTATGAATCGTCTCATTATCCCCAGGATGATCAGCTACTGGGAGCCCAAGGACAGAGGGATCCGAAAAGACAGATATGAGCAAGGCCAAGTTCTATTTGTCCCTTATGTATGGTCTGGGGTCTACACACCTGGCCTTAGGGATAACGTCCTGTGTGTATCTTTATGCCCCTGCCAGAATCATTCAGCTGGGCTCCCAGAATTCTTTACATGACTGAAATCTTCCCCTGGGCTGGCAGCTCCCTCTCCCCCTGGGTCCCAGCAATTTTATATTTCTTATTTACTACTTTCAGGCAATTGTTAGTTCACAAAGGTCATGGGGCCACATTTTATTTATTTATTTTTATGTTATCCAGCACCTAGCTCAGGGCCTGGCATATGGCAGTAGTTGGTAAATATTTGCTGAACTGTGTGTAAAATAATCAATTTTTCCCTTTACTTCCTGAGACCTAAGTAACCAATATGTCAACCAATAAAATTTATTAAGCACTGTATTAGTTTGCTCAGATTGCCATAACAAAATATCACAGATTGGATGACTTAAACAGCAGAAATTAATTTCTCACAGTTCCAGAGGCTAGAAGTCCAAGATCAAAGTTTTGCAAGGTTTGGTTTCTTCTGAAGCCTCTCTTTCTGGCTAGCAAATGGCTGCCTTCTCGCTGTGTCCTCACACAGTAGTTCCTGGTGTCTCCTTTTGGGTCCAAATTTCCTCTTCTTCTAAGGACACCAGCCAGATTGGATTAGGACCCATGGTAATAGCCTTATTTTTACTTAATCATCTTTTTAAAGACCCTGTCTCCAAATACAGTCACATTCTGAGGTTCTGGGGGTTAAGATTACAACGTATGAATTTTGGGGACACAATCCAGCCCATAACAAGCACCTACCATTTGTCAGGACCTGTGCTAAGCCCTGAAGCCAAAAGAAAGTGATTTTCAAAATTCTTGACAACCGCTATGACACGGATGCTGAGCATTCAGGACTGAGCAGGCCGCTCAGAAGGGATGCCTGTTGTAAATGATTGGTGGACCTATGTTTGTGCATCCTGGCTTAAGTCTTGGCCCCAGAAATGGTGTTGCATGGTCCTAGGTCTCATGCAACTTGTAGTCCAGTGGGAGACCCAACAATGGAAGAGTGATTTTCAGGGTGATGAGTGTTGGAAAGATTAGTTCAGGCTGCTGTGGAGGTATAATGGGAACTTAACCTCTTGAGTGTTTGTGAGGGGCAGGGTAGGGGATCATTATCTGAGAAAACACCTCCAGTCTTGGCCACTGTTTTCATCCCCAGGTTCTTTTTTTTTTTTTTTTTTTTTTGCGGTACGCGGACGTCGCACTGTTGCGGCCTCTCCCGTTGCAGAGCAAAGGCTCCGGACGTGCAGGCTCAGCAGCCATGCCTCACGGGCCCAGCCGCTCCGCGGCATGTGGGATCTTCCTGGACCGGGGCATGAACCCGTGTCCCCTGCATCGGCAGGCAGACTCTCAACCACTGCGCCACCGGGGAAGCCCCCTCAGGTTCTTTTATATGGACACTGTTATCTGCTCCCACATTCCTAGGGGATGGGATTGTAAATCTGGTTTCTTCCTGCCCATAATACCATGAAGACTCTTATTCTTTCCATGTTTCAGCTGAAGAGTGACAGATAATATCTGACAGGATAAAATTAAGGGGTTACCTTATGTTTTGTGGAATGGTGTGAGATATTAATAATTGAATAAAAATGGTGGGGTAGCAAGGTAGAATAGAATAAGGGAATAGGAAAGACAGGACCAAAGCAATGAGGGTACAAGATACCTCCTTTCAGGAAGTATCAGGGAAGGCTTATTAATCATAATAGTAACTAACACGTTGTGCTTCTTCTCTGCATTCAACATTTATTAAGCACATACTATATGCTTGGGACTAGCATCGGTATGGGCAGCAAATAGTAGAGAAGGTGGTTACCTTTGCAGCATTTACAATCTAGAGAGCTGACTTCCTTTGTATGTTGTAGTGGATGTTGTCTTGCACCACTCAGATCCCCCTTTAGAATCGTTCCTCCAGCTCTTAACCAGTGTTGACAGCTGGTAGTTCAAAGGAATTGTCATCAGCTAAAGAGTCCTGCCTTGCCTTGGGTTATTCTCCCTCTTGGAGGCAGCCTGCATCCAGTGACTAGCAGATGAGGGGTACAAAGGACCAACACTTTGCCTTAATTTCAGACTACTTTGAAGGGCTATCCCGGCTCCAGAGCTCCCCAGGGAATCAGCTGAGGCCTCTGTCATGACTGCATCCCGGTGCAGTACATCCCCCTGTCCAATCCTGCATCCCTCACTACCTCATGGGTATCACTCTCTAAAAAGCTTCCTGTGCACACTTTCCATTTGAGAGTCTTAGATGGGATACCTGACATAAGACACATGTACTTAAAAACAAAAAATCCCAACCACAACCTATGATGCTATGATATTTTATTCTACCCATTTTACAAATTAGGAAATTAAGGCTTAAAGAGGCTGAGTAACTTGCTGCAGATCACAGAGCTAAAAAGTGATAAAACTGGAGTCCGAACCCATTACTGCCTGATACCCTTAAAAAAGCACGTGCTCTTGAAGACTCCCTTACTCTATCTTGAAGGTGTCAAGGACACTGGGCCTTGAAGATGAGCAAGAAAGACTTGGACAAGCCTGGGTTTTGAGGAAAACCTTTCCCAGCTCCCAAGAGTTAACTTAGATGTGCTCATTGTCGAGGTAAGAATCATGTCATTTGCTATTGATCCTAAAAAAGTCACCGTTCTTTTTTCCTAAAGTGTCTCTGTAAATGCAACGTATTGATTTCAGAAAGACAATTCAAGCCATTTTTTTAAAAAAAAAAACTATGAAAGTATAGACTTTGTTAAAAACTTGAGTCTATAAAGTCATTTTGATTTCTCATTATTGTGTTCTAACTGCTGACTCTCATCAAAGAAGACCAAAAGTTAACAAAGTACGGGAAGGATTGATATTATTGACATGCTTTATCTACACGAGGCTGAATTCTTTTACTAAAGCAGTGAGGGCTTCTTAAATCCCATTGTGTGTGTGTGTGTGTGCATTTAATAGCCAACAATGTATTTCTCTGTTCATTCTTTCACTTGAGAGTCACACAAAAATCTGGCAGGAAGGTTTTTGTATCCTTATTCTACAGATGAGGAAACTAGGACTCACAGGGATTAAAGTGCCCCAGGTCACACAGCTAGAGAGAGAAGAGCCTGTACTTGAAATTCACTGCATCCGTCTCCCACCTCCTAACTACTATAGCCACTGCTTGACAAAGGCATCTCCGTCTAGAATTTGTCAGCATGTCTGAACCCAAACCTGATGTTCATCATCCATCCCTCGTCCAGGCTTATGATACAAATTTCCCCTCAATTATCTATTCCAGAAACCCCAAACATTCTTGAATCTTTCACTTCCTATTCACATCTTCGTTCCTCCTCCCTCTATCTAAAACTCCGTTTTTTATCTTGTACCAAAATATTTATCAGACCTCATTGTACTATGTCTGTATCATCATCATCTGTCACAGACTAATATTAATTTGATAGTCCCCTAACTGGTATAGAGTTAGGGGTCCCTGTCTCCAATTCCCTTTCAATTCAAAGGCATCAGTGTCAATTTGTGAGGTCTGAGGTCCGACTGCTTGGATTCGAATCCTGTTTCACCAGTAACTGACACTGACTCTCTGAGCAAACTATTTAGCCTCCCTTGCCTGAAGTGCCTCATCTGCTAAATGAGGAAAATAGTAGTAATAACTTTATCGGATGGTTGTGAACATTAAATGAAATAAGATGTATCATGCCCTTGGAACAATGCCTAGGATACAGTAAGCACTCAATAAATGCTAGCTGCTGTTATCACTCAACTTCCCCTTGGATGCTGGAGCAATCTTTCTAAAACATAAATCCAATCAGACTACTTTCCTGGTGGAAAAACCTTCAGTAGCTTCCAAAACCTACAAAATACCATTCCAGACATTTTTGCAAAGTTCAAAAATACCTAGCTACCATTTATTGTATTCTACCCTATGATCCAGCCACTTCAGATGTGATATTTAATTCTTTAAAAGATAAACAGAATTATACTATATATATTCTTTTACAGCTGGTTATTTTTTCCTTTAATTCATTACCCTCTTTCTGGTGTCAGCAACTTTCTGACTCTGAAAACCTCTTTTCTGATGGTGACAGAAGCCAACTGATCCATGGTCGGCAGCTTTCCAATCAGGTGGTTTCCTGCCTTTGTGGCAGTTTTCTCAGTCCTGATAGAGGATTATGATTCCTGGAAGTTCAGCCTAGGTGAGGCCTGTTTCTCCAGGCTTTCTAATAATTTTATAAACCTGGAAATAAATTCCTTGCTTTTAAAGAACCAGCTAGAGAAATTTTCATCGTCTGCAACTGGACCCTAAGTGAAAAGGTATCCTTTGTGAGTCTTGGTAAGTTAGCACTGGTGTTTAGACAGCTGTCAAATTTTACATGTTGATCTTTTGTCTGGTCATGTTACCAAATCCTCTTATTCTAGTAGTTTGGAAAATGGATTTTCTTTGAGTTCCTAGGTAGGTTATATTATCTACAAAGTGAAATGCTTTGTCCCTCTTTCTAAAAAAATTTATCTCTCTTTTTGTCTTCTATTATTGAGATTACCAGTTCCTTTAGCATAATATTGAATAATAGTGAAGATAGTTGATTTCCCTGCATTGTTCCTGATGAGCGGGCATTATTCTAGTGTTTCACCATTAAGTGTGATATTTTCTGTTGGTAGATACCCTTTATTAGCAAGATTTTGTTTGTCTATTTGTCTTTAATTAAGCTGAGTGTTGAATTTTATAAAATACTTTTTCAGAATTTATACATCTAATGTGTTAGGAAGTACAGTAGTCCCTCCTTATCCATGGTTTTCCTTCCTGAGGTTCAGTTATCAATGGTTGGCCACGGTCTGATAACAGTAAGTGGAAAATTCCAGAAATAAACAATTCATAAAGTTTGAATTGGAGGCCGTTCTGAATAGTGTGATGAAATCTCACACTGTCCTCCTCAATCCCGCCTGTTAGTCACTTGGTAGATGTCCTGGTTATCAGATTGACTGGATATCACAGTGCTTGTGTTCGAGTAACTCTTATTTTCCTTAATAATGGCCCCTGATCTCAAGAGTAGTGATGCTGGCTATCTGGATATGCCAAAGAAAAGCTGTAAAGTGCTTCCCTTAAATGAAAAGGGGAAAGTTCTCAACTTAGTAAAAAAAAAAGAAAAAATATTTTATGTTGAGATATCGAGTAAGAACGAATCTTCTATCCATGAAATTGTGAAGAAGGGAAAAAATTTCATGCTAATTCTTCTGTCACATCAAATTATAAAAGTTACAGTCACAGTGTGTTATAAGTGCCTAGTTAAGATAGAAAAGTCATTAAATTTGTACAATAAGGTATTTTGAGGTAGAGAGAGACCACATTCACATAACTTTTATTGTAGTATATTGCTATAATTGTTCTATTTTATTATTAGTTATTATTGTTAATCTCTTATTGTGCCTAATTAATAAATTGGACTTTATCATTGGTAAGTATGTATGGGAAAAAAACATAGTATTATACATAGTGTTTGGTACCATATGTAGTTTCAGGCAACCACTGGGGGTTTTAGAACATATCCCCTATGGATAAGGGAGGATTACTGATTGTATACATACAGATTATGAAAAAAGAAATACAATATATGTATGTATACTATATATGTAATTATATACATATAATTATATACAATATTTCTTTTTTATAATATCTAATTATGTATATATATATATTTTCCTAATCTGTTATGACAGCGAATTTCATTAACGTGTTTTTCCTAATGTTGACCCATTCCTGCCATTTCCCCTAATATCTAAACAATACGTGCCAGATTCGGTTTGCTCACATTTTGCAGGCATACCTCAAGAGATATTGTAGGTTCAGTTCCAGACCACCGCAAAAAGCATATATTGAAATAAAGTGAGTCACCCGATTTTTTTGGTTTCCCAGTACATATAAAAGTTATGTTTACATTATACTGTAATCTATTAAGTGTGCAATACTTTATTGCTAAGAATGCTAACCACCATCTGAGCCTTCAGCAAATCATAATCTTTTTGCAATAGTAACATCAAAGATCACTCACTGATCAGAGATCACCATAACAAATATGATAATAATGAAAAAGTTTGAAATATTTTGAGGATTACCAAAATGTGATTGATACAGAGACATAAAGTGAGCAGATGCTGTTGGAAAAGTGGCGCTGCTGGACCTGCTCGGTGCAGGCTTGCCACAGACTTTCAATTTGTAAAAAAAAAATGCAATATCTTTGGAGTGCAATAAAGTGAAGTGCAATAAAACAAGGTATGCCTGTATTTGGAACTTTCTGTTTATGTTTGTAATTAAGTTTTGGCCAGAGGGGTACGTGTGTGTTTGTATGATGTCTGTGCTGTATTTTCTTTTTTTATCTGGTTTTAGTACTAGGATTATGGTAGCCCAATAGAAAAAAATTGAAAAACTTCTCATATTTTTCCATGCTCTGAAACAGTCGATATAAGGTTTAGAACTTTTCTTATAAAACAGGCCTGATGCCTGATTAGTCCTAAATCTTTGTATTTCTCATTTCTTTCTTAATTATTAACCTATTCAGTTTCTAAGTTCATGAGTCAAATTTGCTCATTTATATATTTTTAGAGAACCATACATTTCATCTAGATGAAAGTTGAAATTATACTATTATAATAATAGCTAACCTTTATACATTGCCTACTCTGGAGCCAGGAATAGTGTTAAGCATTTTTATATATGGCATTTAATCTTCCCCGAGGTTGGTACTATTATTATAACCATTTTACAGGTATGAAAATTGAGGCCCAGAAGAGAGATTTATTAACTTGCCCAGCAAGTGGTGGAACTGGGATTCAAACCCAGGTAGTCTGGCTCCAGAAACTACTATATTTTTTTTAATCCCTTCTGTATCTGTAGCTATGCCTGTCTTCTCTTTCCTAAGAGTTTGTTTTTGCCTTCTTTTATTCTTCATAATGAAACATGCCAAAGGATTGCCAGTTTTATTATTGTTGCTGTTATTTCTCCATCCAAAGGACCAATTTTCATTTTATTGATCAAGACTACTTTTAAAATTCATTCTGTACTTACAGTTTCTTTTACATTTGATTAATTTATATTTTATGTATTATTCCTTTCTTCCCCTTTCTCTATATTTATTTTTCATTTTTTAATTTCTTGACTTGAATACTTATATAATTTAACCCAAGAAACACATCAAAGACTTCTAAATACCACTGAGACTGCATCTCAGTGATTTTGATGTATATCATTGGTGTTAATGTTGAAAGAATCTATAATTTTGGTTTTGATTTTTGCTTTTACTTGGAAGTATTTAAAAGAGCTCTTTAAAATTTCTAAGTAGTTATTTTGGGGATTGGATGCTGCTCGTTATCTTTTGTTGTAAATTTCTAATGAAAATGAATTGTGTCCTTAAAAAACTAAAAATGGAATTACCATATGACCCAGCAATCCCACTACTGGAAAACGGTAATTCAAAAAGACACATGCACCCCAGTGTTCATTGCAGCACTATTTACAATAGCCAGGTCATGCAAGCAACCTAAATGCCCATCGACAGACGAATGGATAAAGAAGATGTGGTACATATATACAATGGAATATTACTCAGCCATGAAAAGGAATGAAATTGGGTCATTTGTGGAGACGTGGAAGGACCTAGAGACTGTCATACAGAGTGAAGTAAGTCAGAAAGAGAAAAACAAATATCGTATATTAACACATATATGTGGAATCTAGAAAAATGGTACAGATGAACCTGTTTGCAAGGCAGAAATAGAGACATAGATATAGAGAACAAATGTATGGACACCAAGGGGGAAAGCGGGGTAGGGGGTGGTGGTGGTGGGATGAACTGGGAGATTGGGTTTGACATATATACACTGATATGTATAAAATAGATAACTGATAAAGAAAAAGAAAATGAATTGTGAAATAATCTCTATTTTTGGAACTTACTGAGCTATTTTGTGCCACCTTTATTTCTAAATGTTTCACGAGTGCTTAAAACTGTATTTTTTCTCTGTTGTGTACAACTTCTTTACATAGCTATTTGATTAAACTTGTTAATTGTGAAATCCTAATCTCTACTTCTGTATAGAAAACAATCATTTTCTAAGAAATGTCTATTCCATCCCACTATTATGGTTTAGTCTGTGCTTGCTTTTTTAACAATTTTTGCCTTATATATATTGAAACCATTTTGTTAAGTGCTGTTGTAGTTATTTGGTAGATTTTAATTTTTTATCAACATAAAATTTTTTTGTCTCATTTAATGTTCACCCCTTTGAATTTTATTTCACCCAAAATTAATATTGTGGCACTATTTTCTTTTGAGGTGTTCAGATTGAAGAATAGTAGCTAGCATTTGCCTGATTTATCTTTCTCCATCACTTTATTTTTAAATTTCCAAGGTCTTATTTTAATGTGATTCCTACAGAAAGCATACAGACGGTTTTTATTTGTTTGTTTGGTTTGGTTTGGTTTTCATGACCAGTCTGGGAATTTCCGTGTGGTGAATATAACCCAGATATATTTGTTGAGATTAATGATACATTTGGACTTATTCTTGCTATCTTATTTTGTTTTTTTTAGTTTCCTTTTTCTTTCTTCCTTTTGTTGAATTTATAATACTTTTTTGTCATATTTTTTCTTTTTTTGGAACACTTGCATGCTCTATATATTCTTCTAGTAGTTTCTCTTAATTATTGATGTACATTTAAACATATTGAAAAATCAATATCTAGAATTATTCTCAATGTGCTTAATCTGATACCTTGTTCAACTATCTAAATTTCTTACTGTATGACTGTGGTTCCGTGTCTCTTGCATTTTATGGAGCAGTAATATTTCTGAAAAATAAATTGTGGACCTATACAGGGTTGTCAAATTTTATTTTGTTAAATAAGGAGATTAAAAAAAATACCTAACCCTACCTGTCATCGGTCATCTCCTGTTGCCAACATTTCATAACAAAATATTTTAATGCCAACAAATTAAGGAAGATATAATCTCATAATAAAGGATAATTTGAAAATATTGAGCGCTTTATATATTTAGCTTTATAGAAAATACTGTCCTTGTTTTTCTTATGTTACTGTGAATCAATGAAAACTCCACCATGGCCTGATACTTAAATGAGGACTGGCTTTTGGGAATCACTGGTTTACAACTAATTTTTTTCAGCCTCATTTTCCCCTCCCCCACTTCCCAATGTTTCTTGGATATTCCAAACCCTCTTCCTTCCTTTCTGCTTTCCTTCCTTTAATTTTTTCTTGCCTCTATGTATTTGCAAATAATTTTTATCTCTTCCTGAAATGTCTTTCCTCTGCTCTCATACACAGAAGTGATAATGTACATGAGGGATAGATTTTTGAATAACTTATATAAATTTTTACATAAATCAAAGAAACATAATTTAAGATTAATTTTCTCACAGATCTGACAAAGTATTTCTGATGGTGGGCATTTCTGTTCACCAGCTCAAGTACTAGTAGTGTAAACACTCTACAAGTCCCTTGGCCTAATAACATTGAAAATAAACAATTCCTGATGAGTTAAACAATGGTTTGATAATTGCATAATTTTGTGCATAAATTGGGAGTTTATTAATATTTTTATATCACATAGTTTCAGATTAATTCAATGTTGCATAATATGCAGTTGCCCTTCATTATACTCCCTTCTCTGATTTCTCATTAGTGCTTAAATATATCTGTGATGTAATTGCAACAGTTGCGGCAGGAACCTTCACCCATTCTCCTCAAGAGAGAAGATGCTGTCTGATTGGGTAAAGCCTGAGCCTTGATTAGGCAAAGTGAATGTTTAACTAATAAGAGTACAGTACCTTAAAGGGAGGTGACCCTATATCTAGTTTTCCTGGGTTAGCCCTGGTTAATTACATTAGCCACCACGTGTGCACCCCTGGTCAGGACTCATCAACAGCAGGATCCCTCATACATCCCATTTCCAGGTACCAAGCTCACCTAGACAGAGCTTGCTTCCTCTTTTGGTTCTGCCTTGCTCTCTGCACATGAGAGGATAAGTTAGGGATGCTCAGCCCCACAGACCCTGTCATCCTAGATTCAGGACAAGAGACCCACTGGTTTCTTTGAACTTTGAGCCTTTCCATATATACCAATCCAGCATTTACCTGAGCACATGGTGTTAGGCGTTTCCAGTTTCTCTCTCTTTTATTAATGCTTTGTTTCCTCCCAGTGGAGTACAGACATACCTCAGAGATGTTATGGGTTCAGATCCAGGTCACTACAATAAAGCAAATATTGCAATAAAGCAAGTCACATGAATTCTTTGCTTTCCTAGAGCATAGAAAAGTTGTGTTTATACTGTACTGCAGTCTATAAAGTGTGCAATAGCATTACATCTAAAAATAATGAACATATTTTAATTAAAAAGTACTCTATTGCTAAAAATGTTTTGCATCATCTGGGCCTTCAGCAAGTTGTAATTATTTAGCTGGTGGAGCGTCTTGCCTCAGCGTTGACGGCTGCTGACTGATGAGGGTGGTGGTTGAAGGCTGGGGTGGCTGTGGCAGTTCCTTCATATAAGACAACAGTGAAGTTTGCTGCATTGACTGACTCTTCCTTCATGAATGATTTCTCTGTAGCGTGCAATAGTTTTTGATAGCATTTAACCACAGGAGAACTTCTTTAAAAATTGCAGTCAATTCTCTCAAAACCTGCCATTGCTTTATCAGCTGTTTATGTGATATTTGTTGTAAACCTGTTGTTGTCACTTCAATGATCTTCACAGTGTCTTCACCAAGTGTAGATTTCATCTCAAGAAACCACTTTCTTTGCTCATCCATGAGAAGCAACTCCTCCTCTGTTAAAGTTTTATCATGAGATTCAAGTAATTCAGTCCCTTCTAATTCTAGTTCTCTTGCTATTTCTACCACATCTGCTGTTACTTCCTCCGCGGAAGTCTTGAAACCCTCAAAGTCATCCATAAGGGTTGGAATCAACTTCTTCCAAATCCCTGTTAATGTTGATATTTGACCTCTTCCTATGAATCATGAATATTCCTAATGGCATCTAGAATGGTGAATCCTTTCCACAATGTTTTAAATTGACTTTGCCCAGATCCATCAGAGGAATCACTATTTATGGCAGCTATAACCTTACGAAAAGTATTTCTTAAATAATGACTTGAAAGTCGAAATGACTTCTTGATCCATGGGTTGCAGAGTGGATGTTGTGTTGGCAGGCATGAAAACAACATGAATCTTATTATACATCTCCATCAGAGCTCTTGGGTGACCAGGTGCATTGTCAATGAGCAGTCATGTTTTGAAAGGAATCTTTTTTTCTAGGCAGTAGTTCTCAAAGGTGGGCTAAAATATTCAGTAAACCACGTTGTAAACAGATATGCTGTCATCTAGGCTTTGTTGTTCCATTTATAGAGCACAGGCAGGGTAAATTTAGCATAATTCTTAAAGGCCCTGGGATTTTTGGAATGGTAAATGATTATTGGCTTTAATGTAAAGTCACCAGCTGCATGAGCCCCTAACAAAAGAGTCAGCTTGTCCTTTGAAGTTTTGAAGCCAGGCACTGACTTCTTCTCTAGTTATGGAAGTCCTCGATGGCATCTTCCAATATGAGGCTGTTTGTCTACATCGAAAATCTGTTGTTAATTGTAGCCACCTTCATTGATTATCTTACTAGCGCTTTTGAATAACTTGCTGCAGCTTCTACATCTGCACTTGCTGCTTCACCTTGCACTTTTATGTTATGGAGAAGGCTTCTTTCCTTAAACCTCATCAACCAACCTCTGCTAGCTTCAGAGTTTTCTTCTGAAGCTCCCTCACCTCTCTCAGCCCTCATAGAACTGAAGAGAATTAAAGCCTTGATCTGGATTAGGCTTTGGCTAAAGGGAATGTTGTGGCTGGTTTGATCTTCTATCCAGACCGCTAAAACTTTCTCCATATCAGCAATAAGGCCATTTCACATTCTTACCATTTGTGTGTTCACTGGAGTAGCACTTTTAAGTTTCTTTAAGAACTTTTCCTTTGCAGGACTTCCCTCTGCACTTCCACTGCAGGGGGCACGGGTTTAATCCCTCGTCTGAGAACTAAGATCCCACGTGCCACAGGGCATGGCCACAAATAAAAAAAAAACCCAAAACTTTTCCTTTGCTTTCACAACTTGGCTAACTGTTTGGCACAAGAGGTCTAGCTTTTGGCCTATCCTGGCTTTTTACATACCTTCCTCACTCAGCTTAATCATTCTAGCTTTTTATTTAAAGTGAGAGATGTGTGACTCTTCCTTTCATTTAAACACTTAGAGGTCATTGTAGGGTTATTAATTGGCCTAATTTTAATATTGTTGTGTCCCAGGGAATAGGGAGACCTGAGGAGAGGGAGGCAAGGGGGCTGGACAGCCAGTTGGTGGAGCAGTCAGAACACGTAAAACATTTCTCAATTAAGTTCACCATCTTATATGGGCATGGTTCATGGTGCCCCAAAACAATTGCAATAGTAGCAACAAAGATCACTGATTGCAGATCACCATAACAAATAGGTTAGTAATTGAAAAACTTTGAAATATTGTGAGAATTACCAAAATGTGACACAGAGACATGGATTGAGCAAATGCTGTTGGAATAATGGTGCCTATAGACTTGCTCCATGCAGGGTTGCCACAAACCGTCAATCTGTAAAATAAATGTATCTGCAAAGTGCAATAAAGCCAAGTGCATTAAGCAAGGTGTGCCTGTACAACTCTCTTTGTAGAGAGGGGAGGGAGGTGTGAGTGTGGAATCGTCAACAGCCCTCTTCCTCTTGCTTACAAATGTGTCCCAGTGTTGGGTGGTTGGGTGTGAGGCAGTGCATAGTGCTCCTACGGCTCTCCCAGGTGAAGGTCCTGAGCTCAGGGACTGTCTTATTTATATTTTAGGCTCAGTCCCCGCAGGCTCTGTTGCTCAACATCTCTTTGATTAAATGAAACTGCTTCCCTGTTAAACCATTACCCATGAAGAGATAAGTCTTCCTTCTGGCTAAATGGAATATCATCCGTGCTGTATATTAAGTGTAATTTTCTCCTCTGTGTGCATGGGACCATCTGGCAGATGCCACTTATTGTGACTTTTCTGGTACCTGAAGGCAGATATTGTTACCCTCAAATTCTATTTCTCTGGATTAAAAAGCCACAGTGCATCCAGTATTTCCCCATTGTGAATCTGTGATCCAACAGTTGAATCATTTTGTTCTTCCTTGGACCTTCTCCAGTTCTTTCTCATCCCTCTTCAGAGGTGGAGGCCAAAAATGCAAAAGCCAAGTCTAGAGGAGGGATTCCTCGCTGGCACTTTTATATCCTTATCTCTCAGCTCAGCCCTGATCATCTTCACTCTAGACGTGCTTCAGGATCATTCCCTTTGCAGCCCATTGTGGTCCCTGTGGGGATTTATTCTCTTTTTATTTTTTTTTCAGGTCATTGACCCTCTTGTATCTGTGGGTTTTCTTTGTTTTGGTTACAGTCTAATATCTTATACTTAAAGCCTATTAAACAACAGCCTTTGATTTTGTGGTTTGTTGAATTCAGTCTACTTGACAAATTAGACTGTGGGATTTTAGCAAGTCTGCCCAAATCTTCATAAACTGTGTTTATTCCTTCTAATAACTGATTGTTATACATTTGTTTGAGATGTTATTCTAGGGCTGCACTATCCCATACAGTAGCCATTAGCCACATGTGACTGTTTAAAATTAAATTATTAAGATGAAATAAAACGTAAAATTCAGTTTCTCTAGCCACATTTCAAATGCCCGATTGTCACATGGAGCTAGGGGCTACCATAGCGGACAGCACAGATACAGGTTTTTCCTTATCGCAGAAAGTTCTGTTGGATGGCACTGGTCGAGAAGGTTTTTCAGTTTGAAGAATAGTTTTGGTGAAGGAAAGTGGCCACGTTGATGACCTCACATCACAGAGTTAGAGATACTCTAGTCCTGTAATTCTTAATATTTTTACATCTGAGAACTTCCATATATATTTTTCCATTAAAAAAGTTCTGTCTTGGGCTTCCCTGGTGGCGCAGCGGTTGAGAGTCCGCCTGCCGATGCAGGGGACACGGGTTCGTACCCCGGTCCGGGAAGATCCCACATGCCGCGGAGTGGCTGGGCCTGTGAGCCATGGCCGCTAAGCCTGCGCGTCCGGAGCCTTTGCTCCGCAACGGGAGAGGCCATGATAGTGAGAGGCCTGCGTACTGCAAAAAAAAAAAAAAAAAAAGTTCTGTCTTGCAGGGTTCTTATTAGATGAAAGATAATATCTTACCCCACTTGTAAAGTCAAGGCATAAACAAATGCAATACCATCTGTTAGGAGGTAGATATGACTACATTGAGCGGATATAATTCTAGCTGAAATTTTAAAAATTATTGTGGTTTTTCAGTTCTGGTGGCCTTATCACAGGTACAGCCATATTTACATTATAGTCGTGAATTTCCAAAAAGGGCTTTCAGGTTCCTGTTATCTTTCCTCCTAATTCTTTGAAGCAGCCTGATGCCTCCATGCTGTACAGCTGCAAGCAGTGAGCTCCCAACATGTCTGCAGCCATCTCTTTGTCTGGTTCCCCTCTCGCTTGTTTTTCATCTTCTTTTGCTCTCATCTTGTCTTTGTCAGTGGTCTCCCAAAGTGGAGTGCTTTCACTCTAGGAGTTATGCGGTATCAGAAGCTTTATACTTCTTTATTTTTTCTCACTGGTTTAAATTTTCTGCTTTTTTGTGTGTATTTTGTCATGCATATAACTTATTAGTACAGTTTTATACCTATGTAATTTGCATACCGTGCAGGTATATATTGTGCTCAAGATTCTTTTTTTTTATGTGGACCATTTTTTTAAAGTTTTTATTGAATTTGTTACAATATTGTTTCTGTTTTGTTTTGTTTTTTTGGCCAAGAGGCATGTGGGAATTTAGTTCCTTGACCAGGGATTGAACCCCCAGCATTGGAAGGTGAAGTCTTAACCACTGGACCTCCAGGGAAGTCACCTCAAAATTCTTTTTAACGATGGTGCACAAGCCAAGAGCGTCAGCGTTCTGCTGACCGTTGCTTAGTCTTGGCTGTTCAGGTTGAGCTCTTATTCTCCCAGTGTTTTTCTGGTCATGCATTTGCATTTTTGCCTTCCCCTAACCCATGCTGGCCCCCTGCCCTAGCTGTGTCCCTGAGGACTCCAACCCCAGGCAGTGGCCTCTTGCTCAGCATCCTGAAAAAGCAGTGACAACAGTCCTACTTCTTTTAGCAGAAAGGCTACTTGGCGACCCTTTACGACCTTTGCAGGCCTTAGCAGCCCAGGGATTCTAGGTTGGAAAACTTTGGTCTTATTCAACCACATTCTTTTCCTTTTTGTTTACTGAGTGTAAGACAAATTTCATTCAAAATTTATTAAAAGGTTCAATGAGCCAACCAAATATTGCTGAAAAGGTGGCCTATAATTTTAATTTTGACTGGTCTATCACAGATTCTTCTGTCCAGCCTACTCCTGTCCAGCAACCCAGAAGGTTGCCCACCGTATAAAAAGGGTAGTTTTGCCAAGTTTCTGTTCTCAGTTTCACTCATGAACCCCTTACCTCGAGCTATTTCATGGACCTCCTTTCATCTCACATATGGCTGACTCTCCATCCACCCTCCTGACGCAGTTTTTGTTTCTGTCTTCGTTTTGTCTGTTTGCGTTTTCAGCATCTTGTCTTCCTGGGTCTGAACTGGATTTCTCTTGACAAGGACCCAGATCTGCTCCTGGGTTGCTTAGTAAGACTTTCTTGGGAATGAATTGCCCAGGTCTTCATGCCCTTTTACCTACTTGGTCATTGTTCTCACCTCATTTATCCCAGTCCTTTAGGTGATGTCTAATATTTTCTTCAGCCTCTCACCTTCATTTCCATCAGATTTTCTCAGATCATTTCATTTATGAGTTGGGAGAGACTTCAGAACTTATCGAGCCCAACATTTTTATTTTCTCAAAGCATGAATTAAACAAAAGGACTTGCTCCAAGCTGTACAGTGAACTAAAAGGAAAGCTAACCTTGGGCTTTAGGTCTCCTGATCTTTTTCCTGGATTTCTTTTCATTTAGCTAACATTCCCAAAATGTTCTTGCTCAAAGAAAAGGTTCTGTGGTCAAATACATTTAGGTTAACAATGGGTTAACCAAATTTAAATAGGTGTCTTTGCTGCAAGAGTTTTTTGAGCCCTTAAGATGGATATCCGTAAAGTGAAACTCAGAGGAGGGTGGGCCTGCACTATATTCAAGAATTCCCAGCTTATTTGAAAAGAGAATTCTATATATTCACTCAGAATTACACTAGATAGTGTTCCTTACGACACTTGGTAAAAGTGACGCTATCATTTCTTCAAGGCCAGAGGTCCTTGAATATTTTCATGGGCAATTAAGTACTCCTCAAATACACATTTTTTTCTTTTACCCACACAAAAGTCTTTTTAATAACAGACTACTTGATTCTTGAACCATCTTTACTGGATGAGGTCAAAGTGCAAGGTGTTAAAAGAAGATGGTCTGATTCAGCTTTGCATTCCCCCCCTCTTGGGGAATACGCGTAGGATTTTTGGCATTGTTTTGTGTTTAAGTTGGGTCCCTATTTGTCAAACCTTTAGATTCTGTTTATGAATGTCAAGGTTAAATGGAGGTGAAACCAAACAGTTCTAGGAAAGCCAAGAGGCAAATGCTCACAGTTAATCCAAGTCTGTTCTCCGGGCATTTAGCCTTTCCTAGCATTAGCACCCAGCCACTGTTATTAGCACACAGGCACCCAATCACCCCATGTGCATTAGCCAAATTGGCTGTGTTGATTAAAGATACAAATTACGTGATATGTTTAAATATCAAAATAAGATGGATTTAGGTTGACAGGAGAGCATTGCTTTGCTCTGTGTGTGTGTGTGTGTGTGTGTGTGTGTGAGACAGAGAGAGAGAAGAGAGATGGGATAAGTTAACTGCAAAATCCCTATTTTGCAATTTTTAAAAAAGCAGTTTCTGGCAAAAATCTATTTTTCACTATCTGCCACGGTATTATAGAAAGATTATTTTAAAAAATTAGTGTGACTACCCTGTGAAAATCCTAGTAAGTGTGAAATCAGTTAAGAAATCAAATAAATTAAACATTATACTTGCCAAGTGGGACGTTGCAGTATACTGATGAGTATTACACATCTTCAGCTTCTGGGTCACTAGAAGTGATTGTGTGATTCTTGCTGGAACCATGTCATTTTAAGGAACACTCTCATTTAGTAAGGAGGCGTCTTTAATGGAACAAATAAATCGTGTATCGTCTTTCAAAATATTCTGCACATAGGAATGATCATTGGGCAGAGGAAGGAGTTAGTTATAAAGGGCTTTGCAAGATAGCTGAATTATTTTTTATCTTTCATAAAATTCATAAAACAGGGTGGAAGAGGTGCAAGAATATCTGCATTTAGAAGATCATAAAAATGATAGTGAAGTATTATACTGACTGTTTAGCTGTAGTTAATGCAGCCCACACCCCTTCATCTCTTAGGCTTTTATCCTCATCGGCTGCCGAGATAAGCTCTCTACACTCAAACTGCATCAGATATTCACCTTGGGCATTGAGGGGCAGGAGTGACCTTCCAGGATCCCTGCAGCCATTTATTTTTAATTACTTGCTACAGGAGAGATTAGCAAAGTCCTCACACCATCCAGCTCTTAAATTCTCTGATGTTTCCTCTAAGGAAAAAATGCATATACAATAATTAGATTTCCTTGACCCTTTCCCCTTATTTCATCACGGATGTCATCAAACACCAAGGATTGTAAGATGCACCACTGTTTTATGTACCACTAAGAAAGAGAAAGGTTTCTGCTTAAACTATGATGTGTCATTATTTACAGGATGCATCATAAGTTTGAGATGTTAAAATTTGAGAAAATGTGTTATCTTATCATCAATGAAATATGAGTCTTGATTTCTGGACCTGCGTAGAAGACTTTGTAGCATTTCCAGTGCTATTTGGAGTTAGCTTGCCACCCTGATATCATGGTCAGTGACATGTACAAGAGGGTTTAATTTTTATTTGTAATTACCTATGTATCTGAATCTTTTAAAATTATTTAACTTTTCATCTACTTAGGATTTATCTTCCTAATTGGATTGGAAGATTTTTTTTATTAGGTTTTCCAATGTAGCCCATAGTAGTGACTCTTATAGCATGTGTTGTTAGGCATTTCATTTATTCATTTGTTCATTCATTCAGCAAAAGCCTGTGCATACTGAACACCCACCTACTGTATGCCAAGTCCTGTGCCAAGTAGAGGGAAGCCAGTGAACACGGCCCAGTGAACACAATCCTTTTCAAGGATCTCACTCGACAGTGGGAGAGGCAAACAAATATATCATCACAGTACAGAACGTGAAGTGATGTCATGTAGTGGTCCAGGGGTGCATGGGAGCACAGAGAGGGTCATCTATTTGAGACTTGGGTCAAGGAAGGCTTCTTGGAAGCAGTGAGGAGAGCCATACTGTGGGGAGGTGGGGGTGGAATGTGGGTGTTAGTGTTCCAAGCAGGGGCACAGCAGGTGCAAAGGTCAAAGGTACGGAGAAGATGGAGAGTTTATGAAACTGGAAGAGGCTTAGCAAGGATGGAGCACAGGCTTGAGAAGGGGGTGGGGAGATGGGAAGTAAGGTTGGACAATGGAAATAGGTATCAGATCATGAAGATCTTAGTTCTTTGATGATTTACTCTGTCACCTATATTGTCAGTTGGTCAATCAACATGCATTTAGCCTCTTTCATGTAGTTCAAAAAGAAAGAATTGTGACAATAAATGCTTACATAGCACCAAACACTGTTTCAAGTGCTTTGAATAAATTGAGCTATTTAATATTCACAGCAAACCGTAAGGCGAGTACTACTATCATCCCATCTTTCAGATGGGAAAACGGAGGAACAGAGTGGTTAAGTAAGTTGCCTGAAATCCTCACACTTAACACCAGTCCATAATTCCTTCTCATGATCAGTGACAGCTCCTATGCTCATCACAGGTGTGCCCCTCCGGTAGCTTGTTGGGGTGATGATGAGCGGGCGGGCTAGAATTCTCTCTTCTTACCATGGCGGGAGATGAAGGCTAACAGGAGATGAAGGCATGCTGAAGTTGCGTCTAAATGGAAACAGTAAAGAAAGTAGCTTGCTTTCCAATATCGATGGTGGAGATACCCACATAGGAAGGGACACCAGCCCAGGACCTGCTCCCACCACTGGTCTTGATAGCTGAAGAAACTGTAAGGTTTAAATCATGTGTATCTTGGGGCTATTTGCTACTTGAGTTTGATTTTTTTTCCCTTGTGCCATCTAAGCCTTTATTAATTATCTTTTTCATGTATTAAAACAAAAACTCCATATCAAGAATATATAAAGAAATATTACAAACCAACAATAAAAGCTAAACAACCCACTTAAGAAAACTAAGCAAAATATTTGAGCAGACCCTTTACAAAGAGAGATATACAAATGGCCTGTGAAAATATGCTCAAATCGTTACTAATCAGGAAGTCCAAATTAAAACCACACTGACTAAAATGGCTAAAATTCAAAAGGCTGACAATACCAAGTGTTGGTAAGTATGCTGAACAACTGGAAGTCTCAGCCATTGCTGGTAAAATGTGAAATGGTACAGCACCTTTAGAAAACAAGGTGAAAACAGCACCTTTAGCAGTTTCTTAAAAAGGTAAATATATACTTACCATATAACCCAGCAATCACATTCCTTGATATTTTCCCAAGAAAGATGAAAACATATATTAATATTGATTTCAAAATGAACTTTCATTCGCAGTAGCATGTTTCAATAAGTATGAATAGGAAATGAACTTGAAAGGTAAGGATCTTGTAATTAATTTAGAAACAAAGGCACATGGTTTTCTTTGGTGACATTTTTCTCCATGATGTTATTTGATCTCTTCATTTTTACTAGGGAAGGGGCCATCAGTCCACTCCTTCCTTCATTCCTGTTTTTTGGACATTCTATCAGAAAGCATGCATTTGGAAGAATACCGATCTCTTTTAAGTTAGCTGGTAATCATAACTCTCCAATAACCTACAATCATTACTAGGTGGGATAAATATGAAAAATTGCAATATAAGTAATTTCTTAGTTTCACAAGTTTGAGGAATAGATTTCCTTTTCCTATCACTGCGTATTATCACAATGACAAGGAAAGGCACCTAAATCTTGTCCAGCAGAGGAGAATCCCGGGAGGTGATCTCAGGCAGGTTCAGAAGGTAGAAACCTTTACATAAGGTTACAAAATGAGTGTTGGGTGTAAATAAAAACTAAATTCTAAGCTGACCTCACTAATTTGTTTTCATCTTCCCTTGTTAATTTTATTTTGTGTATGACCTCACCTCCATTTACTTTGCTGGAAGCTTTTTTCCTTGAAGCTGAGCCAGTAGTTAGCACTATGTATTCTAGTTGTGTTCTAAGATTCTCTGATATGATATAAATCTCACTTCTAAGAGATGTGATTTTTAACAAGTCAGGGTACAGTTTCCTTTTAAAGACTTGGCTAAACGTGCAGTCATTTTTAAAGTGGTAGTCTTTTTCTTTGGGGACAAAACGTGATTTACATTTTTCAAAGTATTTTTACAAACAAGATTATTGATTGGACTTCAGAATAGGCTCCTAAAATCCTGATGGTTGACATTGAACTTGGGAGTAATGAAAAGAAACACAGAAGCCATACAATCCAGCTGATTTCCTGCTGAGACTTGAGACCTATTTCTTAATGTGTGGATGTCTTTGCTGCCACCAGTAAAAGGAGATGGGCTGCCTCCGTCTTCCCAGTGAGTGCCTGTTGGCTCCTACATGTGGGGACTGCGTGGAGCCTGGAAGTTGCATCCAGAAGTCCACAGCTAGAGGTCTCTGGTCAGCCTGTTGCTGAATGGGTGACCTTGGGTTTGTCACATAAACTTGCTAAGCTTCAGTTTTCTCATGTATAACTAACGGGGTCAGCAGTTGTGACAGACACACATAAGGTGACTCCTAGTGAGTCACAACCTTGTCTCTCCCTCTGTTTGAATGTAGGAGGAGCCTGTAAATTGCTTCTGGCCAATAGAAGATGGCAAAGGTTAACGAGATGACATTTCCTTGCCCAGGTTATGTTATATAAGGCTCTGTCTTCGCAGGCTGAAGAGAGAAGCTACCCTTGCCAGCTTTGAAGAAGTAAACTGCCATGTTAGCAGAGGCCCTATGGAGATGGTGCTATAGACTGGATGTTTGTGTCCCCCTACCGCCTAAATTCATATGTTGAAACTTAACCCCCAAAGTGTTGGTATTTGGAGGTGGGGCCACTGGGAGGTGACTGGGTCATGAGGGTGGACCATGAATGGGTTTACTGACCGTATAGAAGAGACCCTAGAGAACTCCCTGCTCTTTCTGTCATGTGAGGACCCAGTGAGAACATGAGAAGATGGTCATCTATTGCCAGGAAGTGGGCTCTCACCGGACATCGATTCTGCTGGTGCCTGAAAGTTGGACTTCCTAGCCTGCAGAACTGTGAGAAATAAGTGTTTACTGTTTAAGCCACCCAGACTGTGGTAGTTTGTTATAGCAGCCCAGACAGACTGAGACAGTGGGCCCCTGTGGCAAAACACTACAGGCAGCCTCTGGGAGCTGAGAGCAGCCCCCAGCTGACAGATAGTGAGAAAACAGGGCCCTCAGTCATATAGCTTCAAGGAAGTGGGAACTGTCAACAACTTGGATGAACTTGGAAGTGGATTCTTCCCCAGTTGAAACTCCAGATGAAAATGCAGCCCTGATACCTTGATTGCAGCCCCGTGAGACCCTGAGCAGAAGACAGCTAAGCTGAGCTTGGACCCCTGACCCATGAAAGCTGTCAGATAATAAATGTGGGGTTTTTTTGGTAATTAGTTAAAAATATTTGTTATTTGTAGTAAAGTACCCACAATATACAATTTACCATCTTAACCATTTTTAAGTTCAGTAGTGTTAAGTATATTCACATTGTTGTGCAACCGATCTCCAGAATGTTTTCATCTTGCAAAACTGAAAACTAGATACCCGTTAAACAGCAACTCCCCATTTTCCCTCACCCCCAGCTCTGTCAACCACTATTCTACTTTCTGTTTCCATGAATTTGACTAATCTAGGTAATTCATAAAAACAGAATCATACAGGATTTTTTGTGTGTGTGACTGATGTTTCACGTCGTGTACATCTTCACAGTTCATCCAGGTTGTAGCATGTGTCAGAATTTCCTTCCTTTCTAAGCCTGAATAATATTCCATTATTCAGTGTATATGTGTATATTCTGAATAGTATTCCAATCCACATTTTATTTATTCATTCACCTCTCAATGGACACTTGGGTTGCTTCCACCTTTTGGCTATTGTGAATGAATGTGTTTTTAAGCCTCTAAGTTTGTGGTAATTTTTTTACCCAGCAAAAGAAAACTAGTACAACAATAAAAGTACTACACAGGGACATGGTAAAGATTAAGAAATAAAGTTTACAAACCAGAAAGTGTAATATAATTTTACAGTGAGGTCACATCATCTGCACATTCAATTTAATAGAATTTAGCAAACTAAAGGCTGAAAAAAAAAAGGGAATCAAATTATATTTTAAAAAGTGTGACGTAATCCTGCCAGTCACTGCATGCGGTGAGCTTGTGCCGTGGAGTGGGCTTGAAAAGGGAAGCGTGAATCTGTTGGTTTCAGCACCTCTAGCTGAATGAGGTTCTAGTGTTTGGGGATGTATGCTTTTTATGCCTTATAATAAATTACCTCGAACATAGCAGCTTAAAAACCACACATAATTATTATCTCAGTGTCTCTGAATCAGGAGCCCAGGCACAGTTTAACCGTGTTCTCTGTTTTAGGGTCTCATGAAGCTGTAATTGAGGTGTCAGCTGGGCTGCCTCACTTCTGGAGGCTCAGCTAGAGGAGACTCTGCTGCCAAGGTCACTCATATTGTTGGCAGAATTAATTTCTTTGCGGTTGTAGGACTAAGAACTGAAGCTTTTTGCTGGCTGTTGGCTGGTGTCTCCCCCAGCTCTCTGCCACGTGGGCCCTCCACAGGCAGCTCACCGCATAGCCGCTTGTTCCCTTAGGGCCTGCAGGAGAATGAGCATCTCTAGGACAAGTCTGTCAGCAAGATGGGGTCCTACATAATGTAACGGAACCATGGGAATGACATCCCATTACCTTTGCCATGTTCTACTGGTTAGAAGCAAGTCACAAGCCCTGCCCACCCAGCAGGGGAGGAGACTATACAAGGGCATGAATGCTGGGAGATAGGGATCATTGGGGGGTCACCGTTAATCTGTCTGCAACACTAGTTAGGCTAGAAATATGGATATTTCGCTTAGGAGGGGCCTAAAACATGAAACAGTCCAATGCTTCCCCAGTCTCAGATATACATGTAGAGAGATGGAGTTAAGCAAAACAAAACAAAACAAAAAAAGGAAGATCCCTAGAGACCTCTCTAAACCCTCAGAATCATTCTGACAGGTGGAATCCAGGCAGCTGTAGTTAAAAAAATATCCACAGTGATTCAAATGTGTAGCCATGGTTGAAAACTACTGATGTGTCTCAATCCCGCCTTTTAGGCACAAGACGCTTGGACTCAGAGTGGGAAAAATGTCTACTCCCAAATTACACAGGATATCCGAGTCAGAAGCAAGCCTAGAACTCAGGGTTCTGAAATTTCATTTTGTGCTTTTTCTGTTATGTTACGCTGTCTTCTTAACTTGGAAGTTGTGGACTACATTTTACTTCTTCTCAAGCTGCTGGGGAAAAACTTCACTAGCAAACTTCTGATTTTCAGTGGTGTGCTGGAGCTGGCTCCCCGGCTCCTGGCATCTCTCTGAGCTCCTCTTCTGAGTTATTTCACAGTGGCAGCTCAAAACTGGTCATGGTAGAAATATTTACACCATGGAAATTGGCAAACTCTATCATTAGGCTTCTCACCACCGACTCCTCCTTGGACAGCTGGCAAACCTTTACCAGCATACCGCTGTTATTTTAATTTAAAAAATGCAGAACGTGTTGTACAATAAATATTATACAGTTGTGTTTACTCTTGGACAAAATGCAAATATAGTTAAGTAAATTAACACTATGAACAGTAATGCAGAATGTGTCTTCCTTCTGAGCCAGACACAATATTTTTTTTCTGATTCTTTTTTAAAAACTTTTAAAACTTTTTAATTTTTGTTGTTGTTGATTTACAGTGTTGTGTTAATTTCTGCTGTACAGCAAAGTGACTCAGTTACACACATATATATTCTTTTCCTTATTCTTTTCCATTATGGTTTATCACAGGATATTGAATCTAGTTCCCTGTGCTATACAGTAGGACCTTGTTGTTTATCCATTCTATACATACTAGTTTGCATCTGCTAATCCCAAACTCCCAATCTTTCTCTCTTCCACCCCCTGTCCCCCTTAGCAACCACAAGTCTGTTCTCTATGTCTGTGAGTCTGTTTCTGTTTCACAGATAGGTTCATTTGTGTCATATTTTAGATTCCACATATAAGTGATATATGGTATTTGTCTTTCTCTTTCTGACTTACTTCAGTTAGTATGATAATCTCTAGGTCCATCCATGTTGCTGCAAATGGCAATCGTTTCATTAAGCCAGACACAATATTAATGCTTAATGGATGTTTGGTGGATGATGGGATGAACCATTTGGGAGTTTATTTCCCACTTTTCTTGTCTGGTTGTGTTCACTCGGCAGGTTGTTAATTTATCCACAGAGCAGTCAGATTCTCCACCCTGCGAACTCTGTAAAGTATGACTTTGATTGAATTCGAGGTGCGTCTCTACACTCCAGATTCCTGAAATGGAAGTTTATGGGTCCCTTTACCTGTTTTTCTGGGCAGAGTCTTTGGTAGTCAGGGGGCAAACCCAGAAAATTGTTTACAGAAAATAAATTCTGTTGGACTCACAGAGTGAAAATTTCCATCTACTTCTGTCCCGAGGGGGGCCTTGAGGAAGTGTTTCTGTCAGTTCTGTTTCACAGCTACGAAGTGTCACTGCTTTGAGCTTTGATTTCATGGGAATCTAGGAGGTCTGAAGCCCCAGGATGGAGCAGTAAGCTGGACCATCTCTGAAAACAGTTCTGAAGAATTTTCCCTTAATGTGAGGGCTTTGTTCATTCTGTGACTTGCCAGGGCTTTTGACTCCAAATTGTGAACCATGAACTTCGTATAGATCTTTCTCCTTCCCCCTCCTACTTATTGATCTTCTACTGCTGTGCTCTTGTCTCTTTGTTTTTGAAGGAAGTCAGTATGAAGAAAGAGGCAGCATGGTTTAACTGAAAAAGCACAGGTTTGATGTCAGACAGACCTGCATGGCTCCACCACTTACCAACTGCGTGACCCCTGGGTAAGTTGCTCTCTGAGCCTCAGTCTTGGAATATGGGACCAATAATATCTGTTCTTCAGGGTTGTTTCTGTTAGGAGGATCAATGGAAATTGCATGTAAAATGATGAAGATCTTATATCCTAACTGGGAAAACAAAGTGTACACCGTGACACAGAGAGCCACATAAGAATACGCTTGGTTAAGTGCTCAGAAGTTGAAGAGGCGGGTGTGTGGCTGTAACTCATCAGAGATGCAGCAATAGTAGGCACAAAAGCCAAAGTTGCCTTATTTTTCCAAGTCCTCTCCAATTCACTGTTCACTTATCCAACAAACATTAAACACTTACATGCACTGCACTTGTTATGAGCTTTGAATGTATAGAGGAATAAGTGATAGTCCTCCAGACGCAAGGAGTTCATGGTTCATGGGAAATGCAGACATATGCAGAGTTAGTTATGATGCAATATGTTAAGTATAATTATAAAGATTTTTCATAGGGCATCAGATACACCACAGGGAGAGGGAAGAGATAGGGTCAGCAGGTAGCCAGGGACCAGCTGATGAAGGTCCGTTTTTGATACATTAGAGATTTTTGGCTTTGTTCTCCAGGTCAGTGCTTCTCAAGTGGGGGTGATTTTGCACCCCTCCAGGGGACATTTGGTGGCGTTTGGAGACAATTTTGATTGTCACAACTTGGGGGATAACACCAAGATATGGTTAAACATCCTATAATGCAAGGACAGCTACCCACAACAAAGAATTTTCTGGCTCTGAATGTCAACAGTGCCAAGGTTGAGAAATCCTGCTTTCAGAAAGGGAGATGGGTTATTGCAGGACTTTAAATGAACGAATGGCATGCTCTTGTGTTAGACAATATGTATGGATGGTAGATTTGAGGGGGCTTGAGGCAAGAGGATAGGTTCCTGCAGCAGCACAGAGAGAACCTGTGAGTGTCTGGACCAGGGCCATTGTAGTGGGAGAGAAGAAATGGGTTGAGGACTTGGTGATTGGATGAGAGTGGAAAATGAGCGGGAGTGGTCAAGTTTCTGCCTTGTCTGCTGCAGCCTTTACCTGAGGTCAACCCAAGAGTAAGTCTAGATGTTGGTGGGAAGCAATGAGATTGATTTAAGCAAGCAGGTTGGAGCTCCCCATGGGTCACCCAGGACATTGAGCAGGCGTTGGGCATGCAAATCTGAAGCTTAGAGAAATATGCCTCTGGAGTCATCACTTAGAGCAGTGAAAATTGAATTACTCATCTGGGGAGGTTGTAGAATGAAAACAATAGTGGGTCCAGAATGTTACTCTCAGAAATACACACCGTAAAGGGGCAAAAAGAAGGAGAAGAACCCTTGAAAGAGGGTAGGAGGGTTAGGAGAAAGGGCTGCCATAGAAGCCAAGGAAAAAGGGTTGTATGAAGAAACGAATGTTCAGCAGAGACCAGTGTTGCTGACACAGTTCCTAAGAGAAGGATTGAAAAGCATGCGGTGAGTCTGGCAATTCAAACAACATGGGTGACCTTGGGGAACGCATTCTATTGGTTTGATGGCAGCAGAAGCCAAGTTTCAATGGGTTGAGGGGTGAATGGAAATGATGGAAGTGCAGATAAGAGAGAGTAGATTATTTTTTCTAGAAGTTTGACTGAGAAGGGAAGGAGAGAGAAAGAAGTGAGGTTAAAGAGGATTGCAGACACCTTACATCAGTTTGGTTATGCCCAACTCCTTGGTTCTTTTTGGTTAATAACAGAGGCCACCAAAATGTTGGCATGTGTGAGGGTGACCACTATTCTCTTACAATCTCATTGCCAGGTTATAATGAAAGCAAGTGTTAGACCAAATTCTTACACACGTATAAATATGTATTCATCAAGCACATATTGTCTAGCAGGCAAGACAGTGCATTCAAATTTTCTGAAAATCTCATGAACTCCGACCTTTCTGAACTTTTCAGTGATATGAACTTCACTTTGATGAAAGGTTCACGTGAGGCTGACAACTGTATGCCAGAGGTATGCCATCTAGTTATTATCGGGCAACCAGAAGTCCTTCAACCCAGTAGCTGGACACTGTTAGAAATCAGCTCTCAAGCACCATCTCTACAGTTAGAGGCTTGTTAAGGTCTTATACCCTCTTTAGGCATGGGAAGTGTGATGGATTGAATAGTGTGCCTCCAAATTCATGTCTACCTGGAACCTCAGAATGAAACTTATTTGGAAATGGGTCCTTGCAGACGTAGTTAGCTGAGGTCATAGTGGATTAGGGTGGACCCTAAGTCCAATGACTAGTGTCCTATAAGAAGGCTGTGTGAAGATAGTGAGACACATGGGGCGGGAAATGTAAAGATGGAAGCAGAATTTGGAATGACACAGCTACAAACCAAGGAACACCAAGGATTGCAGAGAAATACTAGATGAAGCTGGGAAGAAGTAAGGAAGAATTCTCCTCTAGAGACTTTAGAGGGAGCATGGCTCTGCCCACACCTTGATTTCAGACTTCTAGCCTACAGGACTGGACTTTGTGGTACTTTGTTATGGCAGCCTTAAGAAAGTAATATAGCTGGAGTGTCTCTAAAATAGTTGTCAACTCGCATATCTTCTTGAATACTGTGAATTTTACCAGTGAGAGTCCCTTTCTGATATCCCCGATGCTAATTAACAAACCACTGATTTCACCAGTGATGGCTCATTTCTGACTCTCATGATGTTAATTATCAAAGCTTCCGGTGTTAACTGAGATGAGGATAATGGAAATGCTTACACAGTAGCACCCTCAAGAGTGTGAGTTCCGTTTAGAAGGATCCTGGAGTGAAACTTTGAAAACGTGCTTTGTGCTGCACTTTCTATGCTGAAGTATTTTAAATTATGGGCGCCGTTGGCAAGGGAGATTTATATTCTAGAAGAGAAAGATGTGGGCTTAGCGGGGAAATTCAGAGGTAAGGAAGACTTGGAAGGTCAAGATACCACAAGCAGTGGTAACTGATATTCACTGATAAACTTTTCCAGTCAGTGGAACCACCAGGAGCCTCTTAATGTGTTTTTCTCTTTTTACTTTTGCTAGAAAACCGTCTTCCTTTTTCCTTTTCAGTTCAGTTATGGATTTCTAAAAAGAAATAATCACAGCACAATTAGTATCATATACAGTGTGGTTAACTTATCCCAGTTTGCCTGGATCTCTCCCCATCTTAGGAGTGAAATTCCCACATCCTGGGAACCTCCCCAGCCCCTGGCAAATGGAGACAGTTGGTCACTATCTCCATATTTGTTTGAACAGAATTCCCTGCCCATTTTCTGTCCCACCTCCCATATTTTAAAACTAAAAGTAGTAAGTAAATACTAAGAGCCTGTTAGTTCCTGCTGAGCCCAGGGAGGAAGGGGTAAGAAGGGGAAAGTTACCATCCAAGGACACTCTGGCAGACAGCCAGCCACAATACTGTCCTGTCTTTTGCTGCTGCCTGTAAGTAACTGCTGAGCTTCTGAAAGTGTCATAAAGCCCTAAAGATATGGAGCCATTGATTGGTTTAATCAATTTGCTGAATTCCTCAAACTTAGATCTAAGTTGAAGGACATTGATTAGAAATTCTTATAACACACAATGTAGATCGATTGACTGTAAACAGGTATGTACTGAATGAAGATCAATCATTTGCATGATAGAGTTTTGTTTTCCCTTATCTGCTGTCCCTGAGCATTTCAAGAGCAGAGTAGTAACTTCTAACTTATATTGAACTTAGCTCCCTGGAATGCAATTGATAACTAGGCAAGAGCATAAAGGGATTCCTCAAAGCCAAAGAGGGTACCAACTGAATACAGTAAATTCATATCATTTACGTGATTGAAGAACACTTTAGGCCCTCACTTTCTCTGTAGATTATTGTTTTACCCATAATTTAAAGACCTTTGTTATCCCTTTTTAAGCTCTCAGCAGTTTAGTAGTGTGGATGCTACTGGAAGGTGGCCAGCAGAAGGGAGAGGTGCCCACACACCCAAGAACACAAAGGAGACAGAAAAACTGTGATGTGCAGTCACAGAATATGCAGTAGTTTGGGGGTCATTTAGTTTGGAGGCACACGATGCTATATAACCCCTGATAAAATCTGAGAGTATCATAATAATAGTGACAGACATATAGCACTGATGAGGAGATTCTAGACTTAGAAACTGAAGACCAGACCCTGACAAATTCACCCTGTAAGGCCAATGAACTGATCATCCCTGGGTGGAGCTCTGACTGTGTGCCTTTTTTTCAAACTTCAGTTCCACCTACCAACGAACAGATGTGAGTGTCAAAGATAGGAGTAGAGCATTCAAGAAAATGAGGTGAAACTGAATCTTTAAGTAACCCAATAACAGACTATGATCTGTAGCCACTAAACTGTAGACAATCCCCCCGCCTCTGCAGCCCCCAAACAAGAATGGCAGTACAAGATTAATGCTTTCCAATTTGGAAAGTGATCATTTGTGGATTTTATGGCATTTGGAAGCAGGGATGCAGCTGTATCACCAGCCTCATTTAGGCAGAAGCATGTGTGACATGATTTGGCCAAGAGCCCTAGGCAAACCACAATAACAGTTTAGAGATATAGATTAAATTGCAGATCTTATTATATGCAATAATTTCCCCAGAGCTTGTTGTCTGTCTACTTTTGATCCCTCCTTGTGATATCCTTCCTCCACTTTCCATCTGGAAAACTCTCTTACTCAACAGTAGGACCAGCTCCCATGCCTCTTCTGAGTTTGTAATTTATCGAGTTAAGTGTCTGTCCCTTCCACGAGATCAAGGGCTGACACTTTTTTTTTTTTTTTCCTGAAAAAGGACAGATAGTAAATATTTTAGGCTTTTTGGTTTATCTGGTCTCTTTCACCCCTACTCAACTGTGCCACTGTTGCGCATAAGCAGCCCTAGAAAATGCACAAATGAATGGGTGTGGCTGTTTTCTAATAAAACTTTGTTTACAAACACTGAAACTGGAATTTCATATAATTTTTCTGTGTCACAAAATAGTCTTCTTTTGATTTGTTTCAATGACTTAAAAATGTTAAAATCCTCCTTAGCTCGTAGGGCATGCAGAAACAGGCAGCAGAACAAATTTGGCTCATAGGCTATAGTTTGCTGTGTTTGTTTTCTATTGCTGTGTGACAAATGACCACAAATTGAGCAGCTGAAAACAACACACATTGATTATTTCACAGTTTCTGTGGGTCAAGAGTTTATGTACAGCTTAGCTGGGTCCTCTACTCAGAGTCTTCAAAGGCTGCAATCAAGGTGTCAGCCAGGCTGTGTTTTAACCTGGGGGCTTGACTCAGCAAGAATCCACTTCTGAGCTCATTGAGGCTGTCGGCAGAATTCATTCCCCGTGGCTGTGTGACTGAGGGCTCTGACTTTCAGTTCACAGTCAGCTGTGGTTCCTTGCTATGTGGGCTTCCTCAACGTGGCCTCGTACTTTATCAAGCCAGCAAGAATGAAGCTTATATGATGTAACTTAATCATAGGGAGTGATGTCCCATCATCTTTGCCATATCATGCTGATTGGAAGCAAGTCACAGATCCTGCCCGCATTCAAGGGCAAGAGATTCTGTAAGGTCATGAATGTCAGGAGGTGGGAATTGAGGGGTCTGGCTATTACACCAACCCCTTGCACTAGTTGATGAGTTCTGGGGACAGGAGCTGTGGAAGTAACTATGCATCATTTGGTATTTTCAGCATTTAGCCCAGGGTCTGGCACAGAATGGGTGCTCAGTAATCACTGATTGAAAGAATGCCTCGATGGTTGCTTACACACACTGAAAGCAGTAGAATAAAGTTCTTGTAACTCTCCAGTAAAATAGTCATGCTATTGTAATCCTTCCTGATTCAAGACTGCTGATAACACTAAGATATGTCTGTGGTAAATAGGATTTTCAGCAGAAAGCTAAATTTGGCCCACATTCTTGGATTTGGGTTAAGAGCGCAGTTGAGTTCATCATGTACCAAGAGGAATTTCCGCGTGGTGAATACTCCAGCCACACTCCAGCCAATCAGCCTGAAAACGGCGTTGAAATAGGGGAATCCGTTTTAAAGCTCTAAGCAGGTTGCAAGTATGGCAAAAAATATCCAGAAGCAGTTTTATAAGACATGCCAAATGCAGCTTTTCTGGTGTTTATTTCCCTGAATGAGTGTAGCTAAAAACACAGTGAATTTTAAATAAAGCCTACAAACTTTTAAGCAATAATAGGAAGTAAGTAAGAGCGAGCTAGAATATGAAGTCAAAAGGCCAAAAAATAATGATACTGAAGTAGATGTCTATGAAGTGAACATGACCGTAGGCAAAAGTTTCCAAACTGACAGACTTTCCCCAAAGCCTCAGTTACTGAGAATTTTCTAATTGAAACACATGGAGCCACAGTTTCAATACCTTTCTCATCTGCCAACTTTTATCAAACACCTACATCTATTGCCATTGATTGCAATTTCTGTTGCGTTATCCATCTAATTACCTATGTATCTCTTCGACTTCTGTTTTATGCTTTACCCTATTATTTCCTTTCACATTCAGAGAAGGATCTGGGGTGAGAGTTCCCTTATATGTGGTTTGTTTTGCATCCTAAATGGAACAGATCGTTTCTCTAAATGCACATCTGGTTGTGGACTATAAAAGGGCTCAAAGTGGACTTGCCAATGTAAAGCAAGACTTGGCTTTCCTTTTCTTTTGGGGAAAGATCCTCTTTTATTGAGATTAAGAAGAATTTTCTTTTAATGAATAAATCACAAAAGTCAGAGCCTGAAGTTTTAGACTCAAATAGCCCAATGGCTTTTTGACATGAATTGCTTTGGGTCAGCATCTTGCCAACTCTGCCCTTAGTGTCACCTTCCCAACTCAAGGTGGTAGAATGGATGGTGTCCAGGATGGAGGGTCAGAAATTTGGGTTATAGCTTGTGTTCTGGTCTTGAACCCTCAATTTCTCCAGGCCTGTTACCATATCTGTTCTTTGAGATGACTGAACCAGGTCATCTTTACGTCATCTTTACGTCTCCTTCAAACTCAAACTCTATAATTCAAGGGTTATCATGAGAATTTATTAAAAAAATTTTGGTGTGTTCAGATGATGTTTACTTTTTTGTTTATTTGAAAAAATTAATTTATTATTTTTGTCTTAATAAAATGCATGTTCAATTAAAATTATGCCTTTATTAATGAAATGCATACAAGAAAAATACCTTTGTTTTATGTATCTCTAACTCTCCATCTCCTATCCAAACACACCAAAACAAGTCTGTTTTTAATGAGATTTTGGATAAAATGCTGTTGCTTGGGAACCTCATTATTATATAACAGTAGACTGGACCATCCCATACTAGACATTGGGATGAATTCATCAAAGATGAATAAAACATAGACTCTTCCCACCTTAAATCCATCCTCCATACTGTTGTTGGACATAGATGATGCAGGAAAGATGTTTCATGTTACTGTCCCATTTAAAAACTCTTTAGTGTTGTCCTTGGTTTCATCTGTTTACTCAATAGATTTTCATTGAGTGTTTACTATATTCAGACATTGGGCTTGACATTGGTCTACAGAGTGAATGAGACAGACAAGGTACCTGCCTCCATGGTGATGACTTTTCTAGTGGGAGAATTCAGGTTACAAACAGGTAAACAACAAATAAACAAGATCTTTTCACATTGCTACAAGTGCTTGAAAGAAATAGAACCATATGTGAGATAGTTAATCTTGGTCCTAATTTACACATGTGATCAGGGCATCTTCTCTGAGGAGGTTCCATTTGAACTGATCCTTGAATGATAAGAAGGAGGAGACAGGGTACAGTGGAACCATTAGATGTAAAGGGCCTGAGGTAAAAAATACCTAGATATTTTTAAAAGAAAAAAAAAAAATAAAGAAAGCAACAGAAACCAGTTTCTGAAGCTTGGTAAGCAAGAAGGTGAGTAATATGAGCAAAGTCAGACAGGGACCAGATCATATCCGGACTTATAGACTAAAATACTTTTTCTTAAATGTAACAGGAAGCCATTATAAGGTTTTAAATGGGTGAATGCCATGACCTGACATATTCTAAAAGTATTATTCTGGCAGCTCTGAGAATAATGATTGTGTGTACATGCTGGTTGTAGTGGAGAAAAGGGAGGGGGTCGGGAAGAGTGGCAGAGGGAGAGAAGTTAGGAGATGACTGAGGTAGAAGAGTAAGAGATTTTGGTGGCTTGGATTTAGAAGATAGACATGGGGCAGTTTGATATAGAGTTTATAGATAGAGGTGGTAGGACTTCTTGAAAGACTGAATGAGGGCACTGAGGGAAGGGAAAGATAAGGATAATTCCACATGTTTGGCTTGAGGAATGGTAAATACTGGTGTCATTTACTGAGATGGGAAAGACAGGGGGGAAACAGTTTCAGGACAGAAGGTGGACTCAAAGAATTCTGGTGGATGTGATATGTTTGAGATATCTTTAGCTAATTCAAGTGAAGATGTGAAGTAGGCAGTTGGATGTGCGAGGGAAGAAGGCAAATTTGGCACTTGAGAGAATATAAGTGGTATTTTTATCCAGGGGCTAGGTGATGATTATCTAAGAGGAAAGAGAAGATGATTAAGAGAAAGGGGGCCTTGGACAGAGACATGAGATACATCAACATTTTTGGTTAGCAAGTCACAGAAACCAAGTCAAACTGCTGAAGCATATAAGGAAAAAAAAGGAATTTATCAGAAGGATTTGGGGGTATTTCAAGTGACCAGAGGCAAGAACTAGAAAGGATGTTTCATGGACTCTAGATATCCTTCTCTTTTTTTTCTGGCTCCTTCTTTGCCAGGCCCACTTGTTTTATTCTTCTCATCGTGAAAAGATCTTTGTATGCTTCTCTCTGTGCATGGCCACCACATAGCTTTTACATTTTCATCTCTATATTCAAGAGAACGTCCTGGTCTTATTGGGAGATTCTCATACCAATTCTGAATTTACTAGAGAAGATCTGGTTGGGTCACATGGGCACCATAGTCAAATAAGCTGTGCCCAGGAGGGTCATGTGATAGAAGCATGGCTGCTGGGAGCTTAATCCTGTGGATGAAGATGGGCTTCTCAGAGAAAGTGGATTCCTGTCAGTTGGGCAATTACTGCCATCATCACCTGGGCCATACAGTCTTGCTTATCTCAACTTTGCACACTAGTCACATGCAGTTCTGATAGCTTCCTCCATAGTTTGTGCTGATTCATGTCGCCGTGCCTTTCCTTAAATGGTTGCTTCTGACAAAAAATCCAGGCCCATCACTCTTTGCCCATCTGTCTCAATCTGCTTAGGCTGCCATAACAAAATACCATAGACTGGATGGCTTAAACTATAGAAATTTATTTTTCACAGTTCTTGAATCTGGAAAGTTCAAGATCAGGGTGCCAGTGTGGTTGATTTCTGGTGAAGTCTCTCTGGTTTGCAGGCAGACACACCTTCTCATTGTGTCCTCACATGATAGGGAGAGAAAGAGAGAGAGCAAGTTCTCTGGTATCTCTTCTTGTAAAGACACTAATCCCATTGTGAAGGATTTACCCTCATGACCTCATCTAATCCTTATTACCTCCTGAAGACCCCACCTTCAAATACCATCACATTGATGGTTAGGGCTTCAACATACGATTTGGCGTGGGAGACACAATTCAGTCCATAGTACTGCCTAACTCTTTCCCATCCTTCAGGGCTCAGATCCCCTGCTGCTTCCTCCAGGAAGACTTTTTAGATTCTCAGGGCTCAGGTATTGTCCTTTCAGATTGAAAGCACCTGGGACACACATGGATCAAAGCACTTACCATATTATGTTCAAACTCCTTGCTTACATCCTGCGTCCCCTCCAGGGCAGGGACTGTGTTAGATTCATTACTGTATGCCCAGATTCTAGCACACCAGAGGCTTTCAAAATGCTGTTAGAGCTCAAGAAACAGCTAGTTGAGGAGACAACACCAATGAATAAATCATGATACAGTCTGATCAGGAAGCAGGTTCAAGGTGCAGAGAGAAGAAATTATTAATTCTACCACTTGGGGTGGGGGATGATTTCTCAAGGGCTGTGATTCTGAGCTGGGATCTGGAGGGTGTTTAGGAACTGGTCCATCAGACTTTGGTGTGTGAGGGGCTGGGGGGATGGGATAGCCCTTCTAGTACTTTTCGTGGTATTGGGAACATAAAGAAAGACCTGTCACAGTCCCTGCCTTTGGGAAGTGCATTTTAATTAGGTAGAGGGTAGTGAACTGAATCAGAAAGCAGGGCTGCCAGAGCTAAGTATGGAATTATTTGCTATTTGCTGGTAAGAAAACCGGCCAGTAATGCCACAGTGGTTTGCCCCAGAGAAACAAATGTATCTGCAAAATGATTGGTAAGAGGGCTCACCCAGCCTCTTCCCCCTGCCTGCATGAGAAGGCCTAGGTAAGCCTGACCAGGGAAAGGCCTGGACCAGCCAGAGGAGGGTTAAAAAGAGTAGACTCTATGGGCAGGAAATGCTCATTCATATGCTTTTTGACCATTGGGAGCCATTCCGTAGTAGAACTTTATTCATAAAATACCAGTGGTAATAACATGTCCACCAACCATCACTGTAACTGGGCTTGTTATTTGCACCTTGTAAAGCATAACACGCACACTGTCTCACTTAGTCCTCAGAACAGCTGTCAAGGCAGGCGGGTGGGTTGGTGGGTACCTAGAGAAAATTCTCATTTTCCATCTGGGGAAAATGGGGCTCAGCCAAGGTGAAGGGACTTGGAATTCTCTTTCCCCAACATTCCTGGCTGATCCGGCCCACCTTTCAGCTTCTGCTTAAATGTGATTCCTCAGGGGGGCCTATTCTCACCACTTAGTTTCAAGCCTGGGCTTTCTCAGGGCAGCCTGTGCTTTGTATGGGTTTTCTATTGCTGTATAACAAATTGCTACAAACTTGCTTAAACCAGCACACGTTTACTACCTCATAGTTTCTGTGAGTCAGAACCAGTTGCCCAAAAGAGCCTGGTACTTAGGTGCCCAGGAAGCATGTACTGATTGAATGAATGCCTTGCTCAGGATCCACTGCTACTTATCAGGTCAGTCTGTCAGCAAAGCCTCTGACCTTTTCAGTGCAGTCACTCCATCCTATGAGCATAAAAAAAAGATGAAATATTACGTGGAAGGAACCATTGTGCTGCCTGATGAAAGGCACTGGAGACTGTTCTTCTCAAGATTGTCAAGTTAAATTGTTAATTGCTTGGCAAAATGTTGTTTCTGGAGAATGGAGAATTGACTTTGATGTCCACTAATTGATGTAATGAATTTTCTTCAACTTTATTTTCTATTTGTCATCAATTATAATGGAAAGAGCTCAAATATTTGAAAAAAATTTTAAAAAATTGAGAGAAAATTCTATTGTTTTCATCCTCGCATGAACTTTTAGCCTTAGAAGACATGAAAGCCAGTCAGGATTTAATAAATAAAATACCTATCATGGTACAGTGGAAAATGTCACATGGAGTAGGTTTGAACTCTAGTTCCAACTGTAACTCTGTGACCTTAGGGACATCTCTTAACCTCTCTGGACCTCAATGTTCTCACCTTATAATGCTTCCTACAAGGCAGGGTTGTGGTGGTTTTTAAGAGATAATGTGTTTGAAGCTGCTGATGTTTTCTAGGCTCTCAAAAAATGGTAGCTACTTTCTTTTCTCACCATAGACTATAGAAGAGTTAATTAACTAAAATAATGAGAAAATGAAATGTGGAGAGAAGGCAGGGACTATAGCTACCACTTCCCAGTCCTGGGTTAAGGAGAAATATGCCCTAGAGCTCTGGCTTAGGGGTGGGGAGGAAGGGGCAACCTAAGGAATACTACCCTCCGAACACTGAAGTGGGGGGTTGCCTTTGGGTCGCTGCTGAGACCAGAGCGGTCCTCAGCTTAGCCAAATTATTGTTCTGTTATTCACTGGGGCATTCCAGAAGCAAGTGGGGAGAGTGCTCTTTAGCAGAAACCACCAGATCACAGTCAACTGAAGAGGATGCTGCATTTTTACTCATTCTCTGTCAAGCAGCTTGGAGCAGAGTGCCTACATGGCAGGATAAAGTTTGAAACATGAGCTTGTGTTTTGTTCTCCTTGTTTTCTCTCTCTGTTTCAAGAAGGGGATTGAGACTCCAGCTTCCTTTGCTTCCAGGGAAATGTGCTTCAAAGTTGACTGAAGACAACATGCTATTTTGGCTTTGGTTTTCGGTGGTCTCATCGGGAGTTAGAGAGGTGAGTGCCTTTGGGAGCAGGGAGGCCAAATCTCTAAGAGGAGAGGAGAAGTGGACCCAGGACTAGAAAGGGACAGGGGATTGGTGGTTTTGTAAGTAGTTAGGACCCATGTTCTGTGCCTTCAGAGTACCTGGGACAGGAGGGGGCAGGACCTCAGAGGAGGGAGGCCATGAGGGGGACAAAGTTTAGGTCTCCAGTTTCAGAGCTTCCAGGCCCAGCCAAGGCTCTCACATCCAAGCCTGGCATGTGAGGCAGATGCTTTTCATGCTTTGCCTACATCTCCAGACCCCATTGCTTCCCTGTGTTCCTGCAGGCTTCTATCTGCCAGTCTGTACATCTTTTTGGCATAGGTACTTCTCCTGCTCATGGAGGTCTGCTCTGCTCTCCATCAGAGTCAGCCAAAAGTGCCAGAGAATTAACACCTCTGGGAGCAGCCCTCTTTCAATGACTCTAGGGAGTCGGAGTATAAATACCCCAGCTCCCTCACCTCTTAGTTAGGACACTTAGTTAGGAGGGGGATATTTTGCAGCATTTCTCATAATTTTTCTATGGGATTAAGCTCCAGTTGCCCAATAATTTAATTGCTGTCTTTCCCTCCCTGCCTTCCTTCCTTCCTTCCTTCCATACTAGTGGTACCTGTACCTCCTAAATAAAGTACCTTCCCTCAAGTCCTTATCTCTGGGTCTGCTTCTGGAGAACCCAAAATAAAGCATCTGGGAAACAATGAAAGACCCCTTTCCCTCATAGCACTACCACAAGGACATTGAACACGTCAGCAGTGCGTAGACCAAAGACTGGAGGAGTCTTCCTGAATTTTCTGTTGTGAGATAGATCTCTGCACCTTCCCATAGAGTATAGTGGAGGGGGTAAGGATTCCACCTAAGTGACCATCAGGAAGAATGGTGGAAGACCAAAATGGGCAAAGATTACTCAGTGTTCTGTCTGAATACATCCTTCCTGCTTATCTCCGTCTTTCATTGACTTTGAGTTATTTTATAACTGTAAGTTGTAGAAACCTGATGCTAGTGAAAGGATTATTGTTTACAGAAATGCAAGTCAATTATGCCTGGTGGGATGCAACTGATTATTGCTATGTGGAAAGATTCATTTTGTATCCATTTGTAAATTCACTTTGGCATTCCTTACTTGTCTAAATAGGTGTAGTTCTTTGATCTCCTCTTTAAACTGGTTCTAATGCCTTGCCTTACTGGTTCATTACTTAATAAGTTATAATGAAAATTTTAACATGTATTCATTTTATATTTGTATGAAAATCATGATTATATACTGAAAAAGTTTGTTCTTTAAAATGATATTAAATTTTCTCCAGCCTAGTGTGTTGGGTGTGGAGTTAGATTTAAGAAGGGCTCTGGGGGGGATGCATAGGAGCTTGGTAACACTGATCGTTGCCTTCAGGAAAGGAAACTGGGTGACTGGAGACTGAGGTAGAAGGGGAAAGTTTTGTTCCCTTTGAATTTCGAACCGTAATCTATTCAAATGAATTTAAATTATCAAGGAACTACTAAATAAATTAAATTAAAATTTAATTTAAAGTAAAGCTTAAAAGAAAACCCCACCAAGATGTAAAAAAACATTAGTATTTCTAGTGGCCTCTCTGGGTCATGCCTTTGGAATGGAGAGAGGGTGGACAAGTTTTTACTTATTTTGGCTTTTAGGATTTCTTTTGAGGGAAACTTTTAGATGTACTACAAATATTGAGAGATGGAGAGATTAATACACATATTTTGGACAAGGATAATCTTTGTAGCTGTTCACAAGCATAGCAGGTAGGAATTCTCCACCAAATCAGGTGTGCCAAACTGTTATTTTAGTTTTTCTTAATCTTTTCCCCCATGTTATAGGTTAAAAGGCTTATTTTTCTAAGAGGTAACACATTCAAATAGTGCAAAATTCAAAAGGCATACAAGTTGTAAAGTGAAAAGGAAAGCATTTAAGTAGATGATAGTTTTTTATTTCAAAAAGTTATGCAATGTTGTTTGATACATGGTGTAACTGTGCTTGTTTTAGAATAACTGTAATAATGTCTATTTCCTCCTCAGAAGTGGATGTCCTCGGCGGGGGGGGGGTGGGTGTCGATTGTGTCTTGTCTCTCACACCACCTGGCACAGACCTCACCATTCAGGAAGCCACCTTCTTCATTGAGTGTCTAGTATTTTACCTTTGGTGGAAACTAAGTGATTTAGTGAAAGTCATGCAGGCTTTGTTAGCTAATTGGAAAGGAAAACAAAGTTGTTTTAATTGTATTGAAGTTTAAACAATTAACAATAATGTTTTTTGGTTTTTTTTGGTCAAGGTTTAATAGTTGAGTAACTTATTCAGTGGATGGTTTACTTCCACATTCTGACAATAAAAGCAAATTCAATTCCAATTTCAACTCATTACTTGTTGAATGCTTTAAAAATGTAATGTGCTTAGATAAATGCTTAACAGCTATATAATGGGGTGTTGTTTTGGTTTTGTTTTCTTATGAGTAGGGATTCCAATTTTCCTTTTGACTGACTGGGTAAAATAAAGTAATAACATTGATTTTTATTATAGGATGTTAAGTACCTGATGAAAAGGCATGTTACTTAAACTAAAATGGTGTAGATAGGCTGGATTTTCCCCAATTCTTACTGATGTGTAAAGGCAATTAAAGTGCTTACCAGATTCTGGAACTTGAGTTTTAACCTAGAATACTCATAGTTCACCTTCATTTCTGTTTTTTTAAATCCAAATAGCTTTACCTTAAATTGCTTAGTTCCTTTTAATTGCGTCTTATAGTTCTTTCCTTATAGATAATGACATCACTTTTAAGCTTTTTTAAAAAATAATTTATTCATTGAAACAGCTGAAGTTGTACCTTGAGTTAGAGCTGCACATATTCACATGTATTTATTTAGTTTAAAATTTTGTGTAAGTACTCATAGATTCAGAAATTCTAACAAACCTAAGCATCTAAGTCTGTTTATCTGTAAAATTGGGGTTTAAGTCGCTGCCTCAGAGATTTGTTGAAAGGATAAAATGACATATCTATGTAACATTCTTAGAATATTGCCTGGCACAAAATAATTGCTATATGTATGTGATGATGATGATTATAAGGGACAGTAGTATAATATTGATTGTACTGGTGAAGGATCAGGATGATGGAAGACTTCTAGAAGAAGGTGATATTTTAATACTGGAGAAAGGAGAGGGAAGGGATAAGTGAAGTGGAGGAAAGGCACAGGAGGGTAAAAACAGCAAAAGGTGTCAACAGTATATGTGGGGCAATGATGGGGCAGAGGGAGATAAGATTAAAAATGAGTTCAGCTAATGCGTTTGAAATTTATCTTAAAAATCAAGGGACTCTCAACGCTAAATGAGATAATCAGATACTTGTTAGCATTTATCCGAAAGAAATGATAAAACAGGTGCCTGAAGATGTATGTTCAAGAATGCGCATATGTGTTGCCCGTAATCACAAACAGTTGGAAACCACCTAAATGTTCAGTAATAGAGAATTAATTAAATAGTTTAAGCCAAATTCATGACGATGTTTACGTGCTTTCATGTACCGACATGGAAAGCTGTGCATGATATTTTGAGTTAAAAGCAAACAGTTCTTAAAATAGTCATATTCTGGTATTGTTTTATAAAGATATATATGTATATATGTGTTGGTATGATGGGAGAAGTCTGGAAAGAATACACCAGCGTGTTAATAGCAGTTATCTCTTGACTGTGGAATTCTGGATGATTTAAAACTTTAACAATTTTTATTTTTCTTATCTAATTTTTCCAGTCATTTTATAATGAATATGAATTAGTGACTTGATTGAAATGACAGAAGGGAAAGGAGAGCGCTTATATTCTGTCATACTAATGTTATTCATAAGTGAAGGGGAAAAATTCTTTTGTACCAGAGAGAACAATTTCATGAGCGGTGCTAAGAAAGCAGATTGGAGTGAGTGGGAGGTGAGGAAATGGGGAGTCAGCACAACCTCCTAGAAGTGAAGAGATGAAAAGAAATGCTGCAGCCCCTCCTAGGAGCCATGGGTCGAGGGAGGACTTTGAGAAGGTGGGGGAGGAGAGGTCTGACAAGCTTACATCCTCCTGCGCTTATTCCCCCCAGAGCCCTATTTGCCTTCTCCTCTTCTTGTCAAATCTCCCCCTTGAGACAGGTTCTCAGCTGGCCTGCTGCTAGCATAGTGTTGACCTTCTCACGTACATTGTCCAATTTTGATCAAAGTGTAAGAATGTATTTTTGCTACAACTGCATTTACCATGGCAAGGCCCATAAGGTGGGAGTGGGGTGTTGTGTGACAGTCTAATCTGAACAAATCCATGTTACTTGTGATTTTCTTATACTTAGGTAACAACATCACACCCACTAGTCTTCAATCGTGAGATGCAGATATGGGTTGCATTTGTATCATTTATTAGCTCTGTTATAATTTTGGGCAAATCCCGGAACCAATAAGAACTTTTGTTTCGCTAATGGCGAAATGAGAGTGTATAAGTAAAAATGCCTATTTTGTAGTTTGAGGTTTAAAAGCCATATAATGTATGTGAAAGTGTTTAGGAAACCCCAACTCTAACAAATGTTTATGGAGCACCTTATATGTGTTAGGTAACGTTAGCTAGCGTGCTGCCTGCTAAAACTGAAGTGACTGACAGGTGCGATGACCATACAGAGTGTTCTGGGTGCCTGGCGCTGCTGATACCCAGTATCTCTCCCACCATGTTACACAATAAGATCATATGGCTTGGGTCTATTTGTGTGTTTTGCAGTTTAAGCCACTGACTCAAACTTTTTTTTTTTTCCTCTCTCTCTTTACATTTGAATTTAAGTCATGGAATCATTGAGGTCATAGTTTATAGATTGTTCAGTCATTGGATCCCAGGAACTGATGCAGTGAGGGTTTGGGGATGAATTTCACAGTGATTTTTCAGAAATAGTGAGGATTTTTATCACTGGCATGTGGATTTTTGTGGCCTAGACTTTTTCATGTCTGCCTCTGAGAGGGGATGGTAGAGAAAGATGTCCTGTGAATTGGTGGTGATCACTGAAGGGTTAATGCTCAGCCAGTACTTCATTTGCTGGAAAATGCTATTTAGTTATAACACATGGTTCCAGTTTTCACCACCGTCCTCAGGAAGTGGTCCTCCTTTCTGCTGTTCGGGGTGACAGAAAGCAGAATGGAGACCTTTACTTGGTGATTTGGGCCGGGCATATTTTGAAGTGCTCTAAAAGCAAACTTCTAGGCTCCTGTTAGAAAGTGAACAGAAGGCTCATTCCATAGTGTACCAGTATCTTTGGATGACAGTTTTGGCTTTTTTAGTGCTTTCACATAATAATAACCACCACTTACGTAAGCACTAACTATATGGCAAGCACCATTCTGAATGCTTTACATCTATTAACCAATTGAATTGTCACACAACCTTCTGGCATAGGATCTTTGCTTTTTCCTGTTTCAAGTAAGGAATCTGCGGTATGGACAAGTTAAATTACTCGCCCACAGTCACGTAGCTTGTAGGTAGCAGAGGTGGAGTTTGAAACCAGTCAGTCTGGATCGTAAATCTGAGCTTTTAACCTCAATGCCAAGCTGCCTCCTAAATTTAATCTTCCCGGTGGCCCTTGAAATAGTCAAGATAGATATCATTGCTGTCTTATATTTGGATAAGAAACTCAAGTTTCAGGGAACCTAAGTGACCAAATTCAATGAAAGTCAGTGGCCTAGAGCCTGCCAAACCTAGTACAAATCTCTCTTTTCTGCATTAGACCTTGATTAATTCTTTTGATTGTCAGGAGACAGAGGCAATTCAAAGGGCTTTATGCAGACAGTGTCAGGCTATCATATCCAGTTATTACTGCCTGCTGGGGGTGGGTTGTGATATCCCCATGTCAAATGTTTCTGAGCCCCAGTGTTGCCCAGTGGCGTGAGGAGGGACTGGGGAGAAGAACATCAGTGGAATCTTGCCTGAAGTCTACAGCCAAAGCCTTGGAGGAACTGGTTCTACAAGGGTAGGGGACATACAGCTGCCTTTAAAATTTTCCCTAGGATCATAAATTGTGAGCCCGTGTTGCCATCTGATTGGAACTTACATTTTGCCTTTCGGAGGACATATGTGTAAGCAAGCCAGATTTCTAAACCAAAGGGCTTTTGAGGCAGGAGATTTGCAGATGGTATTTATTTTCCTCTCTCACTGCAGATATGTAGCCTATCTTTCAGGAAGGGACACCAGGACTTTGGAATTCCCTGCTCTCAATATCAGTGGTCCCCATCTAGCAAGTGCATACGTGCCTAGGAGAAAGGAAAATGCAACAGTCTTAAAACGTATTGTGGGCCTTTGGAGAGTTTCCCACAACAGTCACAAAACTAGTAAATGATGGGGTCAGGACAGGAGCACAGGCCTTTGAATCTCTTATCTGTTACTGTTTCCGTGACCTCACATGACTCTTTTGAACACTTTGAAGATAGTTTTAGTGTAATTGTTCAAAGTTCTGCTGCTGCAATAGAGTCACCTCAACTATTTCTCCAACCTGTAGCTTTTCAGTGTTTGGTTTGACACTTTCAACTCCTTTTATCTCAAGTTTCATCTATAAAAATAAAACCCATTTCATGGGATTGCTGTGAAGACTAATGAATTACTATATATGAAACATGTAGTAAGCACTCAGTAAATACCAGACTTTGCTATTGTTAGAATGGGGAAGAAGACTGGCATCTTTGACTATCTATTGCTACATGCTCTGGGCTCAGCAGCCAGCATTTGTTATATCATTTGACTACCCAGGGCAGTCTTTTGAGGTTGGCACAATTGCTGTTACTTCCTTAGAGTTGAGGAATCAAGTTTAGAGACAGGATGGGTACTTATTACCCATAGTCTGGTGTGTCTGCAAGGGTTGTGTTTCCACTCCTCTCTGCCTTCCCTCCATGAAGGTGGTTGTGAGAAGGGGTCGGTAGGAATCCAGATTATGATCCAATTACCCAAACCTTACATTTAAAAAAATATTTGAAGAGTTTGAAGATATCGATTCTGAAGACATGGCAGGTGATATATACATTGATAGATTATCCAATAAGAAAGATATTGTGGAATTTGGAAATGCTTTTTGAAGACCCATTTAAGACTGAAGGTGGTTTGAATTATACTATGTTGAGGTTCAACAACTGAGAAAAGATTTATTAAAAGGTGTGATGGGTGTAAAGATGGTGTCAAACAAGGTACTAGGTGATGCGATAGTCTGAGGTGAGGTAGCTGTAAAATGTCCTCACTCAGGCTTCACTGGAGATTTTCATTTCTGCACCATCTCTCATTTCAGGGCTGTGAGCATTCTTGGCTGTGAAAGCCCTGTTCTTTTTTGTGCGTCTGCTGTAACATGGGGATGCGTACTTGGCTTTGAGAACCGCTCTGAGGAGTGCCCCATGGAAAGCAGTGAGTCCACAGAGAAGGAAAAGATTAGAGTTTGTTTCCTATGCCTGTGAGTCTGTTTCTGTTTTGTATATAGATTCATTTGTATTATTTTTTAGGGGCAAGGGATAAATTAGGGGTATGGGACTAACAGATACACACTACTATACATGAAATAGATAAGCAGCACAGATTTACTGAATGGCACAGGGAACTCTATTCAATATCTTGTAATAACCTATAATGGAAAAGAACCTGAAAAAATATACGTGTAACTGAATCACTTTACTGTGAAACTAACACAATATTGTAAATCAGCTGTACTTAAAAAAAAAAAAAAGACTAGAAACCGTCAGCTCAAGGGATGCTTAACCAACCACCGGGGATGGATTGGGCTGAAGCCAGCACATTCCAACAAGTCTGAGAACAGCACTGTGACTGGTGCTCCCAGGGGCCTTTCCTCAGCTCCCAGTGTCGATACCCGCTGCATCCAGAGAGCTTGTCCCCACTGCTGTCTGCTGGGATGGTTCTTGACCCAGCATAGCAGCAAACTCTGCTGCCAGAGCCCATTTCTCTTACTTATAAACTCAAATCCTCAGGCTCCCTAAGTGTTAGCTCTTCTAGACCCAGTTCATTTCTTATTACCTCATTTTTCCAAGTGCCCTAGTGAGTAAAAGAATATAGTTCTGTACAAAATAGATGGTATCCTTCCACTCGTTTCCTTGTTTCTTCACTGATTCTTTGTAGGAAAAGGTGTTTGAATCCCTTTTGTGTGCCTGATGCTAGGCCCTAGGAGCTCTCAGATTCCTCCTGGGAAGCTGACTGCAGCCCCAAACGCAATCATTGTAGGAATGAAGGCAATTGATGACAGAATATTATTGTAAAGGAGGGGGACCAAGTCAGCAGGGGAGGGCACGGAGGAGCCAGTGGAAGGTCAAGCGGTTATCTGACCAGGGATCTCAGAGACTTACTGAGCGAGAGGGAGCAGAATAAGGACTCGGAAGGCTTACGGGTGCAGCAGCTTCTCCCAGAGTCAGCTCATTTGGGGTCCATTTGTCCCGTGACAAGTTTGCCTAAAATTCAATGGAAAAAATTTTACCCTCTCACATTCACATTTTTCTTTAACTGAATCATTGGAGAAAAAGTTACAGATGCTGTGTCACAGCCTAATATTCCAGCAAGCGTCTCTCAGAACAAGGACATTCTACACCAACTACAAGACCGTTAGCACACCTATTTTTTTTTATGCTTTTGCTTACTTTTAAGGAGCTTGTTATGTTTTTTAGTCTTTTCAGGATTTTAAAACCAATAAAAATAAAACAAATGAAAGTAAATAAATAGTTTAAATAATAACCAAATTTGCAAGGACGGGGACTGCAGCTTTCAAATGTAAACGAAATAGAGTGCTCTATGCATGACAAACAGCAAAACAATCTCTTAGTGTAGGAGATGCTATAAACTGGCAATGAGAGGAATGATCCGGAAATTCAAGTGACGTGGTTGTGGTCTGAGCTCAGGTGCACCTGCTGCTAGAGTAAAGTCGAGGCTGTGGTGACTGAGGGTGAGCAGGACCCTTGGACGCCCTGCCAAGCAGTTCACATTTTATCCCGAAGGCAATAGTGAGAAGCAGGTTTTGAAGAGGTCATGACCTGTTTAAATGTGGATTTTGGAAAGATGCTCTAGCATCTTGGGGGGATGGATTGAGAGGCTGTGGGAAGGGAGTGGGCAGGAGGCATTGGCAATAGCAGGAGGGAGGATAACCGGGCCCTGAACCAGGGTGGGAGGACCCGCCAGGAAAGATGTTACTATTGTGTATCAGAGGAAACCAACCAACTGCTGCCGGCCCTCTGACCTTCTGGAAAATTACTGAATTGTGTCAAAATTACAAAAATAAACCCTGGAGTTCTCAACAGTGCCTTTCCTGCATCATGGAAAGAACTGCTAATCTTGCTTCTGGCTGTGGATCTTATTTTCATATAGGCGTATTCCTAGTGATAAAAAGCTCCTGTGGCATTCCAGGAACATGGACCCGTCGCTTGGTTCGCCTTCCCTGCATTCTTGGAATTTATTTTTTGGGGGGAGTGGGAGTGCTGGCTGAGTTAAAGAGTAGGAATATTATCTGTGGCATGCAATTAGCAAATAAATTATGGTGGGATTAGATATTGACTTTTTAAACCATGTATCACAAAAGATACCATTTGTGGAGGCCAGCATATCTTCATACTTATTCAGGTAACTCCCAAATCTCAGTTTAAGTAAATAAGAAAACATCTTGAGGACCAACGGCATTCTTAAGGATACCTTGTATGATTTTGAGATTTCGAACCTGAAAATGTGTTGTAGGTAGACAAGAAATGATCCTCCTTCTTTAATTAATGCTGCTCTAAATTAGCAATTACCATCATTATCAGTGTATTGATAGCTGTGGAAAACGTGTTTGCTCATTACACGCTCATAGATTCTGTTTTCTGGAGTCCATGATGCATGGAATACGTACCTGGGAGAGTGGGAAGTTCAGGGCTGGGGTGGGGTGATCTTGGAACTTGCCCTGGGAGAGCATGTGGCCGAGAGGAGGAACCTACAGTACTTGGTGTTGGAAGGCGAGCCAGTGGTGGAAGACTGGGGCTGGGGGGAGAGCTATCATAGGTGCAGGGGCTATACAGGGCCACAGTACCTGACCTGACTCCACCGTGGGGAGTGGACTGTAACCTAGTGGGGGGGGCAGTGGGAGAAACAGAGCAGTCAAGTCAAGAAAATGAACCTGCTTGTTTTAGTAAGAGGCTTACTTTACCCTCATGGATGATTCACCCAGCAGAGAAAGTGAAGCAGGTTAGGCATTGATGGGGATTTCCCGAATCGAACAGTAGTATAAGCAGGCAATTTTTTTTTTTTTTTTTTTTTTTGCTTAGCATATAGGCATCATATGTGCATTCATATCCTATGTCACCTTTATCCCTTGTATTTGTTTTCTAGAACTGCTGTAATTAATCGCCACACATGTGGTAGCTTAACACAGCAAAAATTTATCCTCTCACTATTCTGGAGGCCAGAATTCTGAAAATAGGGTGTTGGCAGGGCCTGCTCCGTCTGCAGACTCTGAGGGAGAATCCTTCCTTGTCTTTTCCTACCCCTTGGTAGTTCCCAGCCATCTTCAGCGTTCCTTGGCTTGTAGACACGTCACTTCAATTTCTGCTCCCTCATTACATGGCCTTCTCTCTGTGCATCTCTGTGTGGACTCTCCTCTTCTCATAAGGACACCAGTCATTTAAGTTAGGGCCCACTCAAATCCAGGATGATCTCCTTTAGAGAGCCTTAATTACATCTGCAAAGACCCCATTTCCAAATAAGGCCACTCACAGATACAGGGGTTAGGACTTGGGCATATCTTTTGGAGGCCACTGTTCAACCCAGAAAAGAGGATGCATAAGACACAGGATGTGCCCACAAGCTACTCAGTCTCATGAGCAGGAGGCAGGCAGAGACACAGGCAGGCCCTTCTAGTCCAGTGTGGGGAGGCCTGGGGAGGGTGTGGACAACTTGCTAAGGATCCCAAGGGAGGAGGCTAACGCAGCCTGGGGTGGGGCTGGCATGGGCTTGGAAGTGTTCCAGGTGGAAGATAAGGCAGAAAAGAGATGAACAAGGTGAAGGAGGTGGGGAAGGCTTTCCAGGCAGAAGGTATAGCACATGCAGAGGGGCAGACGGAGGTGACAGACAGGGTGTGATGCAATCCAGGAGCTGCGGGTCTGATTGAAAAGCAGGGTGTAAGACGGGAGCGGTGAGGGAGGGGCAGCGAGTGAGTCAGGTCGGAAAGAGCCTGGCCTGTCACGAGCAGGGGTTGGGACACATTTTAGGCTTCTGACCTCTGGAACTGTAAGATAATAAACTTGTATTGTTTTAAGGCTTTAAAATTAAAAAAAAAAAAGCAAATGGGAAACGAGTGAAGTGCCCTAGAAACTAAAAGTGTTCTAAAAATGTGAATAACAGTTCTAAGGTTTTTTTGGTGTATGCTGGATGTTCGTAGTTAATATAAGAAATTACATTGGCTGGAAATATGGTTTTGGCACTAGAAAGAAAATATGAGTGTTTTGGTGTTGCTGAGTGACTTTTTCTAATCAGTCTCATATTAAATTTGAGAGGAAAAAATATTTAAGAGGAATGACTGTAAATGATTCCCTTCCCCTTGCCTCCTAGTAGGAGAGAAAATTAAAGTAGGCAGATGGGCAGGTGGGCAGCTGTGGCTCTGTCCAGACAGGGGCACTAGGGCAGGGGCTGGTGAGGCAGGTTAGGCCCCAGGGGATTTCCAAGTCAAGGCAAGGGGTCAGAGTGGGACCCCGGCCCTGACAGGGCATCTGAGCTGGTTATAGAGAGAGATCCAAGCTCGAGCCTCTTCTTTGGACTGGTGGGTGTGGCAGGCTGGGCTTCCACTCTTTACGGTCATGACTGTCCACCTGCTCAGCCAAACTCAGACAGTAGGAGTCAACCTTTCCTGGAACCTTCTTCCATCTCCCTCACACCCCACCCCCTGTTGCTTGCTAAGTTTTGTTAATTTTACCTCTGTTCACTGTGTCCATTCCCTGCGGCCACCTGTGTGGCCAGGCACCACCCCCTTCCCCATGGGTGTGGTTGTCTTTTCCTAATCAGTCCTCACGTTGCCAGTCTCTCTTTGGCTCCAATTCACCCTTCATATAGCTGTCAAAATAGTCTTTCTAGAACATGAATCTAATCCCGTGTCTCCTGTTTATTCTCCACCCCGTGGCCTCTGCCCCCTCTCTGCTCCCAGCTCCCACAGCAATTCCCAGGGCAGCCTGGACCCACACACCCTTGACCTCATCCTGTTCCCAGAGAGAAACCTGACCCTTTCAGCATCTGTGTCTGCTGCTCATTCTGTTGCCTCTGCCAAGACTCCATTCATCTTCAGGGACAGCTCAGTTGTCCCTCCTGCAGGAATCTGCGCTCTATCCGTGCTGTTGTACTCATCTATGTGCCGTTGTACTCATCTATACCTGGGATGTATAATCATCACATCTGCGAGGTGCTGTTGTAATCATCTGTCTGGGTTCATCTCTCCCACTGGACGGTGGGCTACCAGAGGGGCAAGAATCCCTTTCTTTCACCTCATCATCTTCAGCCACCAGCCAAGTGCCTTACCAATGATGATGGCTCAGTGAGCAAATGAGGTGTAAAGGATGAATATTTACTTTCTAAACAGGGGCCTTTGCAGTCCCAACTTTAAAATATGACTATGTGAGAATGTCAAGGTCTAAAGCACATTAGGAGAGATCTCAATGTTGATTCTTCTGTTGCTAGTGTACAGAGCTATGCTGTCCATTTCAGCAGCCACTGGCCACATGTGGCTATTGAGACCTTAAAATGTGACCAGTCTGAAATACAGCTGGTGCTCTAAGTGTAAAATATACCCTAAATTATTTGAAGATTTAGTACAAAGGAGAGAATATAAAATATCTCACTAATAATTTTACATTGAGTTCACATTCAAATGATAGTATTTTGGTATATTGGGTTATATAAAATATATTAGTTAAATTAATTTTACTTGTTTCTTTGTACTTTTTTTTTTTTTTGCGGTACGCGGGCCTCTCACTGTTGTGGCCTCTCCCGTTGCGGAGCACAGGCTCCGGACGCGCAGGCTCAGCGGCCATGGCTCACGGGCCCAGCCGCTCCGTGGCATGTGGGATCTTCCAACACCGGGGCACGAACCCATGTCCCCTGCATCGGCAGGCGGACTCTCAACCACTGCACCACCAGGGAAGCCCTGTTTCTTCGTACTTTTAAAATTAAAAATTACATATGTGGCTTGCATTATATTCCTGTTGAACATCAGTGGTATAGAGCCCACCCTGGAAAGAGTAAATATTTAAATTGTTACAGTAACATTTTTTAACTGGTTATAAATGCTTTTGTTCATTGCAAAGCATTTTGAAAGTATAATGATTGAAAATAGAAACCTTCAGCAGGGTCATCTCTCTGAGATGAGCAGATACACGTTTGGGGGATATTTTCTTTTATTATCCTTCATTTATAAAACAAAAATGAAACCATACTACATATCCTCTTGAACACTAAGCTTTTTTTCCACTAACAATTACGTTGTAAATATTTTATCATGTTATTAAATATTGTTAGAAAAAATAATTTTGATGGGCGCAGAGTATTCTGATAGTGATTCAGGGAGCACACATCTTTCCTCTCCTCTGTTTCCAACCAGTGGAATATACACCTAGGGATCAATAGCCAGTGATGAATGGAGGACTGTTTTATTAAGTGATGTTCAGGCAGGCTCCCAAGAATCCACCTTTTGTTACCCGGTTAAAGATGGATTGGATACCATAATTTAGGCTTGAATCTGAATCTGAGACCTGCATGGTGTGTGTGTGTGTGTGTGTGTGTGTGTGTGTGTGTGTGTGTGTGTGTGTGTGTGTGTGTGTGTGTGTGTGTGTGTGTGTGTGTGTGTGTGTGTGTGTGTGTGTGTGTGTGTGTGTGTGTGTGTGTGTGTGTGTGTGTGTGTGTGTGTGTGTGTGTGTGTGTGTGTGTGTGTGTGTGTGTGTGTGTGTGTGTGTGTGTGTGTGATGCCTTCCCCAAAGTTCCCCATAGAAGGGAGGATGAAGTGCCTTTTCCTATGGGCTGAATGCAGGTACACGGGCATAAACATTATTCTACTCCTGACATATTCCAGTAGTATTAGTTCAAGCTGAGCTGTTGCAAACTGTCCTGTCAGTTTGTAATTGTCATGTTGCTTTGGCGGATATTGGTTGCCTCCAAGGATCGTAGATAGGTGAGAGCCATGGTCCCTTCCCCCGTGACCTTGTTATCAGGTGATGTTACCATGAAGTTACAATGAATTCTGCTGCGGTGCAGACATTTATTAGCAAGCAGGGCCCACAGCAGTCATAGCTATGATCTTGTCATCTTGGTGAAGTTCTAGTTCTCTACCCTTTGATAACGCTTGAAAGCACCTTGCAAGAAAGGTTTACTGCAGGCAGTTGTAGCAATAGTCCATCTAGAGGTAAGATTAGCCAGCTTTCCAGTTGGCTGAGGGAACAGAGTTCTCTATCAAGTATAACATAGTATTAAACTGAGACCAAGCCAGGGTTTCCCACTGAAGCAGACCGTTGGGCTCCTTAGATTTTTATACTCCACTTATGCTGTAGTGGAGATACCTGTGTGGTATTTCAAACCAATCTGCATGTTTGAACACTATTCATTTCAACAATATTTGAAATTATTTCAAATATTCCTTATGCTGAATGAATGAACCCTATATTTTAGATTGGGAATTTGCTATTTGAAGTGATTGTCACGGAGCTCCTGGAGTTGGGACTTCTAATTAGGATCTTTCAAATGTTAATTAATACTCCTGGGGTGTATATTTCTGATAAGGGTTCTTCAAATGTTAACTAACCTACCCTATGGGGTAGATTAAAACTAATTTAGACACATGCACATGCTCGCACCCTTGTGCGCGTGCACACACACTACACTTCCTATACTGATGCACTTTAAAATAAATTATAGACATTATAACATGAAAAGTCTGAAAATTTTGGAGAACTGTACAATCCTGAACTCACTTTTCAGAGCCTTTAAAATTGAAAAATTGGTCTAGAAACATTGTAAGAACAGGTTTATTAATGAGTTTCTTGGTTCACACTATGGTTTTGTTGTCAAAATAAAGTAAGCCAAGCTGAAATAGTTTGATGCATAAACCATTTTCTAGCTTTTCTTTCCCCAGCTCATTTTAGTAGGTTTTGTTTTTTTTTTTAGTGTCAGGTATTTGTGGGGCAGGGGTTAAACTATTCAAAAATTTATATTAAAAACACAAAATAAAAATTCCCATGAACACAAAATGAATCAATTAATGGCAGGAATATGAAAAATAAGTCCACAGTTTCTCTTCCCCAGTGAATTTACTTTGCTGTTTATAGCTGCTGTTGTCCAGACTCTTTCTTTTTTTTTTTAACATCTGTATTAGAGTATAATTGCTTTACAATGGTGTGTTAGTTTCTGCTGTATAACAGCGTGAATCAGTTATACATATGTTCCCATATCTCTTCCCTCTTGCGTCTCCCTCCCTGCCACCCTCCCTATCCCACCCCTCCAGGCGGTCACAGAGCACCAAGCTGATCTCCCTGTGCTATGCGGCTACTTCCCACTAGCTATCTACCTTATGTTTGGTAGTGTATATATGTCCATGCCACTCTCTCGCTTTGTCACAGCTTCCCCTTCCCCCTCCCCATATCCTCAAGTCCATTCTCTAGTAGGTCTGTGTCTTTATTTCCGTCTTACCCCTAGGTTCTTCATGACCTTTTTTTTTCTTTTTTTCTTTTCGTAGATTCCATATATATGTGTTAGCATACGGTATTTGTCTTTCTCTTTCTGACTTACTTCACTCTGTATGACAGACTCTAGGTCTATCCACCTCATTACAAATAGCTCAATTTCGTTTATTTTTATGGCTGAGTAATATTCCATTGTATATATGTGCTACATCTTCTTTATCCATTCATCTGTTGATGGACACTTAGGTTGCTTCCATGTCCTGGCTATTGTAAATAGAGCTGAAATATTTGCAAATGAAGCAACTGACAAAGGATTAATCTCCAAAATTTATAAGCAGCTCATGTAGCTCAATAACCAAAAAACAAACAACCCAATCCAAAAATGGGCAGAAGACCTAAATAGACATTTCTCCAAAGAAGATATACAGATTGCCAACAAACACATGAAAGGATGCTCAACATCATTAATCATTAGAGAAATGCAAATCAAAACTACAATGAGATATCATCTCACACCGGTCAGAATGGACATCATCAAAAAATCTAGAAACAATAAATGCTGGAGAGGGTGTGGAGAAAAGGGAACCCTCTTGCACTGTTGGTGGGAATGTAAATTGGTACAGCCACTATGGAGAACAGTATGGAGGTTCCTTAAAAAACTAAAAATAGAATTACCATACAACCCAGCAATCCCACTACTGGGCATATACCCTGAGAAAACCATAATTCAAAAAGAGTCATGTCCCAAAATGTTCATTGCAGCTCTATTTACAGACTCTGTCTTTTTGAGGGCTTGCAAGGAAAGCTCACTGCTGTATGCTTCTGCCAACGCATCTTGATCTGGGATTCCTGGGGTTAGAGTGGGCATACTCTTTTATGAACTGAGTAATTAGTCCATCTGGTTATAGTCTCAGAAAGGTGCTGGGACTGGAGAATTAACCTCAATACGTATTTCACATGTCTGTCATGGGAGTTAAGAGATAAAGTTCATGAAAGTGCTTTGTAAATCGTAAAGAGGTATTTATTTACCGTTATGATGATTACCAATGGCTCATAAACCCTCTCTCTCCACAGTCTGGCTGCTTATATGCATTTTATTAACAGGGAATATGTATCTATAGACCCTCACATTTTTGAGGTTTGGTTTGAGTCCATCAGTAAACACATATTGAACACCTTAGTAGCCCTGGGCTCAGTGAGAGCACCAGCTATGGCTTCAGCCTCTGAGGCCCATTAATACACTTGGAGAAACAAAGCCTACACTGAACATTCAGGGAACAAGGGAGCATCTGCTTAAGTGCCAGTTTGCTATTTGGTTTAAATAATTAGAGAAAGGAAATGCTGGAGGCCAGATTAGTGGGCAACATAGTCCAAGGGGTTCATTTTCATTTTAAAAGAGTTTTAGGAAAGCTGGAAGATGCTTTATTCCACTTCATCTTCCTGCTTCTTGGGAGTTGGAAGTGGACATTGGGGATGTATTTGGAGCTAGATCGGCACTTTGATTTTCTAGAGTTTTCTCTAAAAATTTTACATGGACCCAAGAGCAGTGGGGTATATGCTGTTTCCTTGATTTATGTCTGCTTTCTCCCTTCCCCCAACACCCCCCTTAGGTCCCCTGATTTCCTGTTCAAAGAGTGATTCCTCAGGACAGACCCCTTTGCCTTAATCTGTTACAATCAGCTTCAAATATTTTCCGCTCTGTTTGGTGCTTAGTGAGTCTTCTGGTGATTTAATGACAGCTTTCTGCCCTGTTGAAATCCCTTACGTCTCGAAAGAAGTGTTACGGAAGTTATAGAAAAGTAGGAGATTTTTCTGAATGCATGCTCAAGTGACCCCATAGGTGACCCAGGAAGGGAGGATGGGTGTGAGTGAGTGTGTGTGTGTGTGTGTGCACGCACGCGCAATGTTGTGTTGGGAAAGCAGAGGTGAGTCTGAGGTTTTCTCTTCTTTATAGTTTAGATTCGCAGTGCACCCTGCGTCAAGTCTCCTCAATCTATTGTACATTCAACTGACTCTAAGGTATTCACTGATGAAACTTTATAAAGATAAAACCTTTATGACTACTAGTGGTTTTAAGGCTTTTATTATTCTTCTGGTAAAAAACTGTAAGTCACACAAGAAGTAAGCAACAGGTCACCTACAGCCCATTTACAGGAGTCTCTCTTGGGCAGGGATATTTAAGTCTCAAAAATCCCTTTACGAGCCTCTTCGGGTATCTCTCTCCTAACCCACATCACTTGACGGGGGAGGGCGGGGGGGCGGTTATCAGGAAGTGGGAGTCAGCTGGCCCTGCCCAGTGTGGGCATGTCCGCCTTTCCAAGTCTCCCACAGCTTTCTTCTCGAGAATCCTTGGCCTCTTCTAACATTTACCACCAGTGCACGAGCCCTGGAGAAGTTGGACTTTTCCAACCAGCTCATCATCAGAGTGCATCTGGATATTCCCTTTTGTCTTTGCCATCACAGATCTGAAGCGTAATCATCTCAGCAGCCGCCTAGGCCCTCCTAGTGTGGCGTGATCACAGCTGATATTCTTCTTATTTGTATGATTATTTATTATCTGTCACCCCCACCAGAATGCCAGTTCCTTGAGGGTAGGGACCTGCTAGAACAGGGCTTGGACACTCAATAAATATTAGTCGAATGAATTCCAAATTTATAAAAACCCTGCCTTTCAACCAGGAGGAAGGAAAAGAGCATTCTAAAATGCTCAGTATGTAGGTCTCACTGGGTTGCTCTATTGAATGGTAAAGAATTGAGAAGGGGCACATGAATCTTGACAAATATGACTCCGAGGGGTCTCTTGAAGGGTCACATCATTGGCTGGGTCATGAATGTGATCTCTCAGCTAGACAAGCAGAAAGGATGGCAGAAGTGAGGCGGGTAGAGGACAAAGCACTGAGTTGGAGGAGCAAGGTGAGGGCAGAGCAAAAGGAAGGAAGACGTGGCCTGAGAAAGGGCATCAGCTTTGGGTGCTGCAGAGTCAATATCTTTAAAAAAGACTATTTTATTTTCAGATTGTAAATTAATGCAACCTCATAGTAAAGCTAAATAAAAATAATAAGTAGGAAAGAAATCAATGTTAATCTTACCATTTGGTCAGTCTTACCATTTGGTCATGAACATTTTGGCAGGTTTCTTCTTATTTTTTTCTACACTCACACTTCTCTTATTTTGGTTTAAAATATTTGACATGACATGTACCAGTTTTGCACCCTGCTTTTTTTCACTTAATGCCATTTAAACTGCTTTTTTCTCCATTTAGTGTCATTAAAATTATCTTGAAAACGTCATTTTTGATGGTTACATAATCTTTCATCTTCTGGTTATGTCATAAGCTCTATTGTATAATTTGCTTCCATTTTTTAAGTAATTATAATAAATTAGTGATGGTAATCTTCGTGTATAAATTACTGTCTGCACCGTTTATTTCATTAAGGTGCATTGCTAGAAGTGGAATTACTGAGCCAAAGGGTAGAATATCTTTCACAGACCTTGAAGCATGTTGTCACATTACTTTTCAGGACTGTAACAATTTACCTGGAGTGTTTCTATCTTAAGACCCTTCCTGGAACAGAGCAGGAATTGCTAGGTCTGGAGAGAACCACTTCTGGCAAAATTTGGATGAGAATTTCATGCTTTGTAAATCAGACGGATTTTAGGTTTCTCTCACCCTCTGTGTTCATTCACCTTCTATTCTCCTGCGGTAATTGTAGGAACAACGCTGGGAAAATTCCAGACTGTCTCCATGGTGCTCAGGGCCGACAGCAAAGGCACTTCTGTGCGTACTTGGGACAGAGCTGCCAAGAGGAGGGGGTGTCATGCCAGGGGTCCGGCCCTCTGACGGCAGGAGGAGACCACATGAGACCCTCAAGGGAGAGATGACACAGCAGGGAAGAGTGGAGATTTGACCTGGAGCGAAACCTTAGAGGTTCCAGGTTTTGTTTTAGAGACTGTTGGATATCCTGGTGTTCGTTAAAACAGCACACATGTTGTCTTCGACGGACTTTATCATAAACAGACACTAATCATTTTTGTCTGTTTTATATATATTGTAGGGGTCCACTTTGTTTGGAAGGGGGCTCCTCTGAGGAGCGTTTCTAACATTAGCATTTTCTGGTTCTATAGGCAGGCTTTATTATCCCATCTGATGGATGGATAAATCGAGGCATTCATAGGAGGGTCATGCAGACAGTTGGCTTTGCACTGTAGTAGTGACTGACCTTGCACAAGCTAGTTAATTTCCCTGAGCTTCCATTAGCTCATTTCTAAGGGCGGAATGATAGTGCTCATTCAGCTGTGCTGTTATAGGATGGAAACCAAACGCCAACTTTTTCTTTACTTGAGGCTCAGGCTTTGGGAATAAGCATCTAATCCACGTTTGCCAAATTCTGACTTCTTCCTTCTCTCCCAGGCTGGCACCACACTTGACATGATTAATTTAAGGTGCCCTGGTCAGTTTAGACATAGAAAAGGAGAAAAGAAATGTGTGCATTTGGCGTGTACCTAATGGAACTTCGGATCTGTTAGAACACGCACCCTCACCGTGGCAGTTCTTTTGTAATAGCAATATTTCTTTTGTGGCCTGGGGGAAAAGAACTTTTTTCCCTTCCATTAAGGAACTAAAATCCGGTCCCATAGAATCTCTTCCAACCTTTCCTTATACTGCTTCCCAACTTGACCTTAACATGCTGTGTGACTTTTGGAGCCCCTCTTTACCTCCCTGGACCCCTCCTTCCTATAAAAAGAGGTGGTTGGGTCAGATGACATTAATGGATCTTCCAGCTCCGCAGTTTTTAAATTCTATGAGGATTTGGGAGGAAAAAAACCTTATGTTTCTTTTCTGCAGAAAAAAATTACCATCATTTGAAGTTGGCCACTTGGGGTCGCTAGCGATCTGAGACTGGCTGGTGAAGGACTGAAACATGTGGCACTTCAGCTAACAGATTTGGGGTGGTTTATGAAATTTTCTTTTTGTCTCTTCCTTTAGGCCCAAGATTCATCCGAAGGCGTGATCACATTAATGTTGAGTGGACTGTAAGCCCGTGCCAGAGACTGTGTCCTAAGCCGGGCCAGGGCATCCCAATGCCCATACCAAAAGAAAGGAGAAAGAAAAGAAACAATAATCCTGGGACTCAATTGGCTTTCCTTTTCACTCCAACTGAAGTTGCTACATATTGTGGCCTTGCAATTCCTTGACTTGAAAAGTAGGTTTGGCAAAGTGAAACTGAAGGGCATAAAACTTGCCTTAGATGGTGGAATAAACCTTTGTCTCAGAGAATCGGGATTTATCAAAGGTAGCCGCATAGAAAATTTCCCATTGAAGAGCTGATGAGTATCTCTCTTGTCAGTTTTCCTGGTGGGCTTTGCCAATGTTTGAGGTGTAAGAGGGGCAGGCTTGGAGGGCCCTGTAGAAATCAGGGGGGGATCATTGAACAAGAAATAAATAAAACAAAAATCTAAAAAGCACAGTATCTCCCCACACTGGAGATAGGGTCCCAGCAGCGTGCTCAGCACAGGCCAGATCCCTCTGTGGAAAGTTGGTTGAACCTTGCCCTTTGGGCACAAGGAAAAGCATCTCTCCTGCTAGGATCGCTGGATAGACACCCGTTTCCTACTGGATCCCGTGGCTTGGGGTTCCAGTGGAGTGCAGGGAGAGTATCCTAATGGAGACAGATTTCAAACTCCTGCTGTCTCTTTTCAGATCATAAATTACTGTTAATTCTGTTTATACCCACTTTCGTCTCTTAATAGTTACAGAAACAGTCACTGACAACAAAATGAAGGCCCCAAGGGGTGTATGGCAACCCTGCTCCACCAGTGGAGAAGTAGCCAAGTGTTTCCTCATCCTGCACGTCCCTGCAACAAAAGTTCAATATTTATAGACCACGGGTGCCCTTCTTTGCCTCCTACAATATCCTTTTGTAGTTTGCTGTTAGGGAGCAATGCAAAAGCTTCGATTTCTATTCAACTGGAAAGGGAAAGCTTTGTTTGTTTTTTCACTTTCTTTCCCTCCTCCAAATCCTGGAGGCTACAGAAGCCAGCTCTGTGGGTTGTGAGGCCTGGGGAAGAAGCTGTTGAGAAGTTGACCCCAGGATCTGCGTGGTTTCTCCTTGTTCAAGCACCATCTTGCTTTGTAGAATAAAGCCCCCTGTGGTGTTTGACTAAGCCATCTTCGCCTGAGGCGTATGCCCAAGCTGGAAGTTGGTTGGGCCTGCGTTTAAATTCTAGGTCAATCCACTTATTTAGCTGTCGACTTAATCTCTTAGAGTCTCAGTGTCCTCATCTGTAAAATGGGGATAATAATACTTTCCTAAGAGGGTGATTGAGAAGATTAAATGGTGTATAAAAAGTGGCTGAGGGCTTCCCTGGTGGCGCAGTGGTTGAGAGTCCGCCTGCCGATGCAGGGGACATGGGTTCGTGCCCCAGTCTGGGAAGATCCCACATGCCGCCGAGTGGCTAGGCCCGTGAGCCATGGCCGCTGAGCCTGTGCGTCCGGAGCCTGTGCTCTGAAACAGGAGAGGCCACAACAGTGAGAGGCCCTCGTACCGCAAAAAAAAAAAAACAAAAAAAAGTGGCTGAGTGGGGCTTCCCTGCTGGCGCAGTGGTTGGGAGTCCGCCTGCCAATTCAGGGGACACGGGTTTGAGCCCTGGTTCGTGAAGACTTCACATGCTGCAGAGCAGCTGGGCCCGTGCGCCACAACTGCTGAGCCTGTGCTCTAGAGCCCGCGCATCTAGAGCCGGTGCTCCAGGACGAGAGAGACCACCACAGTGAGAGGCCCGTGCATGGCAATGAAGAGTAGCCCCCGCTCACCGCAACTAAAAAGAAAGCCCACGCGCAGCAACGAGGACCCAACGCAGCCAAAAATTAAAAATTAAAAATGAATGTCATTCTTTAACACATTATCTGTGAATAAAGTTTAAAAAAACAAAAGCGGCTGAGGACTTACGAGACTTTGATAAGTGCCAGTTTTTTTTTTTTTAATAAATTTATTTATTTTTGGCTGCGTTGGGTCTTCGTTGCTGTGCGTGAGCTTCTCATTGCAGTGGCTTCTTTTGTTGTGGAGCATGGGCTCTAGGTGCACGGGCTTCTGTAGTTGTGGCACGTGGGCTCAGTAGTTGTGGCTCACGGGCTTAGTTGCTCCCCAGCACGTGGGATCTTCCCGGACCAGGGCTCAAACCCATGTCCCCTGCATTGGCAGGCAGATTCTTAACTACTGTGCCACCAGGCAAGTCCCTATGCCAGTTCTTTTTTAAAAATTTTTTATTGAAATACAGTTGATTTACAATGTTGTGTTAGTTTCAGATGCACTGCAAAGTGATTCAGTTATACATATATATATATATTTTTTTCTTTTTTAGAACTTTTTCTAAAAATAGTGGTTCTTTTTCCACTATAGGTTATTACAAGATATTGAATATAGTTCCTGTGCTATAAAGTAGGTCCTTGTTGTTTATCTATTTTATATATAGTAGTGTGGATCTGTTAATCCCAAACTCCTAATTTATCCCTCCCCCTCCTTTCCCCTTTGGTAACCATAAGTTTCTTTTCTATGTCTGTGAGTCTATTTCTGTTTTGTAAATAAGTTCATTTGTATTATTTTTTTAGATTCCACATATAAGCAATATCATATGATGTTTGTCTTTCTCTGTCTGATTTACTTCACTTAGTATGATAATCTCTAGGTCCATCCATGTTGCTACAAATGGCATTATTTAATTCTTTATTATGGCTGAGTAATATTCCATTGTATATATGTACCACATCTTCTTTATTCATTCCTTTGTCAATGGACACTTAGGTTGCTTCCATGTCTTGGCTCTTGTAAATAGTGCTGCTATGTACACTGGGGTATAAATGCCAGTTCTTTTTTCTTTTTTGACCCGTGCTGTCCAAGATGGTAGCCATCAACCACATGCGGCTTTTGAGCACTTGAAATATGGCTACTTGAAACTGAGACGCGTTGGAAGTGTAACATACACACTGGATTTCAAAGACTTTATACAGAAAAAAAGAATTTAAAATATTTCACTCATAATGTTTTATACTGATTACATGTTGATAGAATAATAATTACATATAATGGGTTAAATCAATATATTTTTAAAGTTAATTTCCTCTGCTTCTTTTTACTTTTTAAAAACATGGCTATGAGAAAATTTTAAATTATGCACGTGGCTTGTATTTGGGGCCCACATTGTATTTCCGTCAGACAGCTCTGCTCTAGTCCCTCCTTCACCCATCCCTCTATTCAAATTCATTCCTTCCTTTAAAGCCTAGCTCAAGGTTTCCTGTCCTCATGAGGCAGTAAGGCCAATCTCTTCCTTCAGTGAAATCTCCTGGAGGTTTTGTCATTGGAGAAAGTCACAATGTGGATGTTTGTAAGCTGAATTCAAGCAGGAAAAGCGTGTAAAGTGTTTAGCCCAGTGCTTGGCAAATTATAAACACATAGCTATTGTAATCCTATTTTTCTTGTTATTATCATTGACATCTGGCTACCTAGTTCAGCGCTGGTTGTATGCTGTCTCAGATCCTTCTTCAGTTTCTTCTTGTGTGTTTAGTCTTGTTGAATATAATATATCAGAGGACAGAGACTACATCATCTATTTCTCCTGGGTCTGTTCTTAACCCATAGGGCAGTGCTAGGCCCAGTGAATTCCCCACTATGGTCACTCGTACACAAAGGCAGAGCCTGTTGACCAACTGACTTGGCCTCTTAGAGCCATTGCCATTCTTCCCTTCACTCCACAGATACTTGTTCTTCCTAGGATGCTTTTCCACCTCCCTTTCTTCATTGAGCTAACTCTTTTGCATCCTGAAAAATGTTAATAGTGGTCAGTACACATAGCACTCACGAAGTGCGCACCCTCCTCTAAATAGTTTACAGCTACCCTGTAAGGTGAGTGTTATCATTGCTCTCATTTTACATTTGAGGAAACGGAGGCACTGAGAAGTTAAGTGACTCATCCATGTCACACAGCTAGTAAGTGGTGGAGGTGGTATTCAAACCCAGGTAGTTTGGTCCCAGAACCCTTGGGGCTCAGAGTCTCCAGGCTCAATGTCACCTTCACCAGGAGCCCTTCTGGAACACTTCTCCCCAATCTTCCACGTACTTATTCTTTTGCCCTCACCATCACATGTTTGTCATAGCACTTACACCCATGATTGGAATCCCTGGCTTACAAGCCAGTTCCCCTCCTTGGCTTGACATCTCCCCAAGGATCTCAGCACCTGATGCCTCGCGAGCCCTTGGTGAGCGCCCCATGGAGATAGAGCATGGCTTAAAGCTGCTGGTGACAAGTTCTGCAAGGATTCAAAGAGGTGGGCCTAACAGAAGATCTTCCTCTTCCATGTTATCATCCTGTTATTTTTTTTCATTCCACTTACAGCAATCTTTAACCATCTTGAGTGTTTTTGTTTACTTGATTAAAAAAAAATCTTTCCTTCTCCCAAAAATGAAGATGGGCAACTAATCCATTTCGTTCACGGTTCTACTCCAGTGCCTGGAACAGAATGTATATTCAGTAAATATTTGTTGAGCATATAAATGCATGAATGAATTCATTGAGTGTCTACTCTATGCACCAGGCACTGGGTAAATGTCATGGTTTTTGCCTTCACAGGGTTTATAAGTTTATGGTGTGATGGTGGTGGTGGAGAAGATGGGACCAGAAGCAATAACAACATAGAGTTAGAGAAAGGACAGGAAAGGACTTGTTTTCAGCATGGGGGGGAGTCCAGAAAGAGTTTTTGCGGGAAGTGACAACTGAGAAGAGACCCAAAACATAAATGGGAGATAGGCAAGCTGAAGAAGAAGGAAAGAGATGAATGATGGAGGAGATGGGAGGTGATCCCAGGTAGGGTGAAGGAGATGTGGGAAAGGTATGGGAATTTGGTTATTGACAACGCCATTGGGTGCAAAGAGTAGAAGCCGTGAGAAATGAATCAGGACACTTCATTGTCCAAACCCTGACGGTATTATGCCTTCTCTTTATAGATTCCCTTCTCCGCCTCCAGCCACCTTTGTCATCCTTTTCAACTTTGTTTCTTTCTGGTTCGACTAGGTTCAGTAGAATGGTTTCATCAGGCAGAGTTTGCATCTCTCCACTTTTCAGGAAGCTGAAGCGCTCCTAGCTACCAATTTTATCATAATTCCTTATAGTTTTCTCATGATTTATCCTTTTCTATCTATTTTTGCATGAGTTATCATTTGATCCTACAATAACTAGCTGAGTTATTCTCAGCCTAGACCTAACACTTGTCTATTATCAGTCCCTTATCCTCATCCTACCATGATTCTCATAATTTTATTACTCTTCTTTGCTTGTTCCTACACAGATGCTTGATGTATATCATTTAAGAACCTCCCAAGCCAAAAGTACACTATCTGATGAATACTTAGAAGGTAGTAAGATATAATATTTATTCTCGTATCTGTTCCGGGAGGTCAAGGGTATGTGTTGTTAGGTTTTTATATTTTGGTATTTCCTTTGTTGTTGAGACTGTCTATTATGTCTTTGGAAAGCTTGTACTATTTAGAAATTTCTTCTCATAATGAGTTTTGATGTGTCTACCTGTGGAGTACATCCCTTGGTCCTGGTTCTACAGTTGGTCCAGTGGGGACAGAATAACAAAGTAACTACGTGCATCTGTGGCATAGTTTTTTCAAGAAGCTACAACTTTCCCTACATTATTAAAACAATATCATAATAGTGTTGATATTTATAAGAAATTAGTGGTGGTGGCTGTCTTTTTTTGCAAGGAGAAGGCGTACAGGCGTGGGTGGTATTATGCCCTGGGCATATCCAGTGTGGTCCAGGCTTCTCTCTGGATGATGACCCTGACCAGGAACTTGCTTCTCACCTGTGAGCCATTGTTGACAGTCAACAGTGAGGCCAACAGCACATCCACCAGTATCCAGGGGTTATTCTTTGGTAAAAACACAGTGGCGAGGCAGAGGAATTGGAACCACTGCCACCAAGAGAATTGGGGGAGAGGGGGAATATAGCCAAGTCATATGATTCCTTCCCACCCCCATCTCCAAATGCCACAATTGGGGATCTCTTGGAAAGACAACAGGCAAGCTGAGGTGTGACCATCAGATATAGGAAAGGTCTCCTGGAGGGGAAACTGGGGGGAGCTCAGGGGCCTAAGAGACAGAGTCACACAGCTACTCAGACTCCTCAGTGTATGAATTGGGTGCAGAATGAAAATTTTACTGAGATCTGAATCCAGCACCCCTGTACCCTGGCCACTTTAGAACACAAAATGAGGAAATGAGTTGAGAAAGAGAACGGAATTTCCTTCCCTTTCCCAGCAGAACAGAGATCTCAAAGCACCTAAATTGAAACAAATGAGTTCATTACTTTTCCTTTAAACTCTGTTTACACTTGCTGTATTCAGAATTCAAGCAATGCAGTCTCCTAAGACCCCTTTGTTATGAAAGAAGTCTGAATTCAAGATGACAACTGATTTGTGGGGCTTTAGCTAGGGGAAGCTAATCTGGGCCAACAAACCCGGATGCTGTCATTTTATTTGTTAAAAAATTATATTCTGATTCCTGCTTCTATTAGGCTGTTGGGCAAAACAATAGCATATTAAGAATATCACCTTTGACAGTTTAGCACTCCTTTATTTTTTTCTTTTAACAAAAATAGGAAATTTCCATTTTCATATAGTAATATCAAGATACTCTGCTACATTGAATCAACTGGTAGGTTTTGAAAATAAGCATAACAAGCTGTATAAAAAATAAGAAAATCTAATTTTAGGGTTTTAGATTCATGCCGTTTAATTGTTCGTCTATTTCCATGATAAGGTGAGACCAGTGCTGTGTCACCGGAGGGACTGTATCCTGCTGTTTTTTTTCCCATCCTCATTTACAATGATTATGTTATCAGGCTAGCCAGGCAAAAGGGTGGAGCAACTATAATTTCAAAGCAGGATTAGGTTGAAATAACGAGGTCACCAAGTTGTGGTTACCAAGGCAACATCACATCTAAGAATATGGGATGCTTCTAGGAGATGAGGCAAAGCCTGGAGCCTTTTTTCCCTCTTTGCACAAAAATCACTCACTTCCTAGATAAAAACTGCTTATTAATTGCTTTTAAACACATCTATTCTTTATTTTTAGGAAACAGTTTTTAAAATAAAACCTTGATTTAACATTTTTATTATTATTATTATTTTTTAACCGGTAATAAATATCAGAATCATCGATTGGATCATTGTTTTCTTCTCCCTTTTGGGATTTCATGTTTACTTTCTTTTCTTCCAGTTTTTTCCTTTCTTTCTTCCCTTCCTTCCTCCCTCCCTCCCTCCCTCCCTTCCTTTCTCTTTTATATATTGAAAGGAAAAGACAATGGAACAAAAAGAGAAAATTGCAAGTTGGGTGCTCTGGTCAGATTTTGAGATTATAAAATTGTGATAGGTGATAAACACTATAACCTACACCAGGAATACTAATCTCACCTCCCACCACCTCCCCCCGCCCACCGAAAAATTATTGAGCTCAAGAGGGAATAACCTTGGTCTTCATTGTCTTTTCTTAAAATTTCAATCCATCTTTAAAATTGTGGACTATAGAGGCAAAGCAGCCAAGGGGGAGAAGATCCAGCTGGCTGTGTTTTTGATCAGTATCAGCTATGGGTCCAAACGATTCCCACCAATTAACCTCTTTTTCCTTTGAATTCTTTTCGGTTGTATGAGTTTCCAGATAATGCTTCAACTTTCTTCATCTTATTAAAAAGAAAAAAAAAAGCAGGCTTATTTTAATATGAGCTTGTGTTTGTGAAGCACAGATTTTACCTAGGTCTTTTTTTTTTTTTTAAAAAAAAGAAAAAAAAAAAAAACATTTCTGAGCCAGTGTTGAATCAGTGGACACAGCGATTGGAACTGTCAGCTTCCCTTACATTACAATATGATTGCCCTTTAGGACATGTTAGCTGCTCACCTTTTGCCCTGGCTTTGCATAAGGAGTAGGAAGTATGCTCGCAAACAGAACTCTATTAGTGTGACGATGTTTCCACTTCCTGGTAATCCATATCAGAGGATTCCCGTTGCCTTCATCAAGTTTCCGATTTGAGCCTGCAGTGAGGGAAATCGTGCTGGTTCCAGAGCCTGTCTGATCCCCGTTTGAAGTGTTGCTGTGTGACCCTGGACAGGTGAAGTCACCTCTCTGACTTTCTTCACAGGACTGGGTGAGGACTGAACAAGATGTCACGGAAACAGCTGTTAGCTCAATGTCTGACACCTGTAGGACCTCAAAATAAACCTCAACATATAATAAAGATGTCTATGAAGTTAATCTCTTTCCTTCCCATCTTTCTCCCCCCTTATCTTTACCCTTAGTATCATCAGAAGTTTTCCTAAAATATAAATCAGATTATATCATGTCCCTGCTGTACTCAGTTGAATAGTGTCCTCCCCAAATTCATGTCTGTGGAATCTGTGACTATGACCTTATTTGGAAATAGGGTCTTTGCCAATGTAATCAAATTAAGATTTAAGTCATCCAGGATCAGGGTGAGCCCTAAATCGAATATGACCAGACTCCATATATGAAGAGGGACATTTGGGCACAGAGACACAGATGCACAGAGAGGAGAAAGCCACGTGGTAACAGAAGTAGAGATTGGGGTAACGCGTCTACAAGCCAAGGAACACCAAAGATTGCTGGCAACCACCGGAAGTTAGGAAGAGGTTGGGAAAGCACCTCGCCTAGAGCATCCAGAGGGAGCATGGTCCCGTGGACACCTGGGTTTCAGACTTTTAGTCCCCAGAACTGTGAGAAAATAAATTTCTGTTTTTTTTTAAGCCACCCAGTTTGTGATCATTTGTTCCAGCAGCTCTAGGAAACTAATACAGATGCTTACAGCCCTGCTGTGGTTCTTGTCATTAGAGTGAGGTCTAGAATTCCTAACCGTGTTCAGGTACACTAGATCTGCCCCTGGATGGTCTCTCCAGCCTCATCACTCCTCATCCTTTCCTCTGAACTTAATGTCTTTCATTCTCTCCAAGCAGAGCTCTCTCTTAGCTGGAGCCATCTCTTAAAGACTGTTTGCCCATCTCTTCTTGGAACAAGCCTTACAAGCCCGGTCACCTGATTAACTCCTGCATATCTTACAGGTGTCAGCTTAAGCCTCCCTTCCTTAGAGGTCTTCCTTGACACGGAGACTGGTGTAAGCCTCTCCACATGTTCCCTCAGTGCTGGTCAACATACATCCAGTTACTTACTTCGAAGGTTGTGTTCCCAGCTAGACCAGGAGCTCGAGGAGGTCAGGAACTGTTTTTGTTCTTGCTTACAGCTGTGTTCCTTCGTCCCAGGACAGGGCCTGGCATAGTGCAGGCCCACAGTATGAACTGAGTGATTCAATAAATGAATGACTGAATAAATGACTGTTTGGTGTGAGGTTAAAACTCTAGTAAGATTTGGTGAGATGTTGGCATGTTGCTGATGGGGTCAGACATAAAACAGTAGCTAATTGCAACTTGAATTGATTACCATGAATTGAAATTGATAGGGATTTTCATTGTTTTCATGACATATAGATGCAAAGTTTCTCCTTCCTCCCATTTTATTGTCTCCTTTTAACTAAAAATTAATATATGTTCATGGTAAAAAATGAAAACATTTCAGTGAAAAGTAAGTTTTCTTTCCATCTCAAATCCAAGTCTTCTACTGCTTTCCCTAGAAGAAACAATTATCATGAGTTAATAATAATAAATATTAGATAAAAATAATAAATTATTTCGAGTGAAATATTTTAAGCGTGTAAAATATATATTATACACAATGTTCTGCAGTTTGCTTTGGTCACTTATATCTTAGAGTTCATTTAGTGTTGGCATGTGTAATTATATCTCATTCTTTTTTTATTGGCTGCACTTTATTTATTTAGCCCACAAATGTTGAAGATTTACATGGCTTCCTGCCTTTTGATATTACAAACAATGCTGTAATAAACCTTCTTGTACATGGATCTTTGTGAGAGTACAACTGTAGAATAAGTTTCTAAAGGTGATATTGTTATGCCCTGGAAAACATTATATGGTCAGAGTAACCCAACCACAAATGTATTGGGCCAAGTGATCAACAGCAGCATGAGAGTAATTTTGATTTAAAAAAAACTTTAAAGTATTGGTAGATTATGAATAGAGGGCAAAATGGCTATTCAGTGGATTATTAAAGATTAAATTTTTTTTTTGTCTTAGAGCTACTCATTTTTTTTTTCTAACTTGGGTCAACAGATTCCAAGTAAAATGGCACCTTGACAAATTCTGAAATTATTGCTCTCTTTCTTTTTGCTTTTGTCAACCATATGGTTAATTATGATATTGGCTAGATTTTTAATGAAATACATTAAAGAGAAGGATCAATTAGGTAAAAAAGGAAGTAATGGCCAAAAATAATTTTACATTTTTAAAAACTAAACACAAGCAAAATCTTACTTGAATTTCAGAGATTTAGGTAATCATTGTGAACTTATTATGCTAGTCTGGAGTATGTGTGTTGAGATGCTTTAAAAAAACTTTTACAGAATTAGAAAATTCACAGAACCAAGATTCTTGTAACATATACAGCATGATTTTGAAGACTTGAGATACTTATAAGTCAGGAGAAGAGGGACTTATGATCTAAAAAATCAAGACATTGCAGCCTTCTTAGAAATAGGGGAATAAAAAGTCCAAATAAAAACTGGCAAGTTTTAAGCACTAGGAGTGCTAGGAATTTAATTCAATAGTCACTTATTAAGGACTTACTGTGTGTGTAGTTTTAAAGGGTATTAGAGGGACGACTTTTAACCAAAAGAATTAGAATTTGTAATCCAAGACAACCATTTCTGAGGACAACACTGCTTTATTCTGTAGAATTTCTCACTGAAAAAAGGAGGAATATGAATTGCTAGAAATCATTTTACTATAAACGTGTGTTTAACCTTTCATCCAGTAATTCTGGTTTTCGAAATTTATCCTAAAAGGAGACAATCTTAGATGGGAGAAAGGTTGAGAAAGAGAGATAGGAAGATAGATAGATAGATAGATAACTGATAGATAGAGATTGCTCTCCAAAGGTATGTTTTCAGGTTGTTTTTGCAACCAGATGTGAGCTAGCTTCTCCTTGCCCTGCCCCTTGGAGATCAGGATAAAAGTGGGAGATGTTCTGACTGTCTGCCTCCTGATTCCTTCTTTTCATGCAGCTTCTCATTTCACATGTCAATCCAGACATGAAAACCAGCTCCTGCATCAGTTTTGGAGGAAAAAACCACCAGAAATATTACCTAAAAGCCAAGATTCATGGGGACGGCTGCACTACAAACCATGTTCTGTTCTCCAGGGTTTGTTGGGTCACCCTGTGATCAGGGCCCCTCTCGTGGCCACCCAGCACCCGCCATCACATCCTGCCCGCCTCTCTCTCTCTTCGCTCCTCCATTCTTTCCCTTCCACTTGCTCTGTTTCTGTCAGAACAATGAGAAATTCCATCTCCTGTTTCAGTGAGGACAGTTAATTCCTATTCTTTGAAGTTTGGGGGGCCAGTAGCCATACAACCCTTAGAATATCACTGTACCTCCAAACTCTTACTAAGAGTTTTCCCCTAATAAAGTTTCTCTCCTAAAAGAAGTTTTAGCACCAGATGTTTAAATAATATTTTGTTTTTACATCGCTGTCTCTATTTTTACCATAGCAGTAAACATTTGAAAACAATCTAAATGGACAGAAATAGGAGAATGGTTGGATAATTTATAATCATACCTATATTGACTATTATACTGTCCTAAAAATTTTGTTTACAAAGATATTTGTTTGTTCATTTATTCATTCAGCAAGTATTTACTGAGGGTCTATTATGACTTGAGAGCTGTGTTAGGCATTGGAAATAGAGTAGCGTGAACAGAAGAGACAAAAATCTCTGTTACAGTCTATCAGGAAGATAGATATAAAACAGTTTTTTATTAACTAATGAAGTACAGTTGTGACAAGTGCTATAAACCAGCAGTACCAAGTGCTGGGAAATTGCTGAAGGGGGCTCCAGAACTGATCTGGAGGAAGTGAACTTCGGAGGTCGTATCTGAAGCCCTGTTATCTAGCCAAGTGAGGAGTGAGTGGTGGTGGGAGAATTCCAGGCAGAGGGCACAGCATGTGTAAAAGCCCTGGGGTGGAAAGAAACAGGCTGAGTTTGAAGAACAGAAAAAGAGTCAATTGGGCTGGAGTATAGAGAGCAAAGCAGGGATGATGTGAAATGTATCTGGAGAAGATGCTGGGGTGAGAACATGTAGAACATTTGGGGCTGCATTAATAAATTTGGACTTTTGTCCTAAAAATAAGAGGAAAACATTGAATGTTTTAAACAGCAGGGTGACATGAGAGTTGGGTTTTAGAAGATCAGTCTGGCTGCAGTGTAGAATGGACTGCTAGAGATCAAGAGTAGATATAATGGAACCCATTAAAAAGTTAGTGAAGGTGTTCTGGCAGGAGATGATGGTGTTCTGCCAATTAGTCAAGCCAGACACCTAGGATTCATCTTTGTCACACGCACTCCTCCTTCTCCAGCGTCCAGTCTATCACCAACTCTTATCAATTCCAATTCCTAAATGTATGTCAAACTCATCTAATTTCCTCCTTCTCCATTGTTCACATGAAAACTTCAGTGGTACTTATACTGCTAGTAGCTAACACAAATGGAGTTTCTAGTATGAATCTGACTGTTTTCTAAGTACTTGTTTAAGCAACAGCAAAACAACGATAGCACAACAAATATTTGGGTAGCCATTAGAGATACTCAACTGAGATTCACTTCCCCTTTCCTCTGGGCACATGGTAGGATTGTACTTCCTTGTCCCCATGTGGTTGGATGAGGCCGTATGACCACAATGGCCAATGACTTTTCAGTGTAAGTGTGACATGTCACCTACATTATGGAATATTTACTTGCTGGTGCAAGACCTTCCAGCCTCTCTTTCCCTCTGACATGGCAACCAGCAATGTTCAAGATAATGTTGACAGTCAGCCTGGGTCCTTGAGTGGTGTGATGAACAGAAGTCCCTTATAGATCCATTCAATGTGTAGCATGAAGAAGAAATAAATCCTAATTGTTTTAAATCACTGAAACACTGAGGTTGTTTGTTAACACAGCACATCCTAACTTATCCTGACACAAATATTTGTTGAACTCTTGCTGTATCCTAGGAACTTAGGAAGTGCTTTGCATTTGTCATCTTACTTAATTTTTATGGAAAGTTTATGAGGTAGGTATGGTTATTGCCTTCATTTTAGATGAGGAAACTGAGACACAGAGCAAGTAACTTGCCCCAGATAACAAGTTAGTGAAAAAGCTGGGATTCGAGCCCAGGAAGTCTGGCTCAACTAAGCTGCCACTCTCTAATGGACATTGTGCAAGGCCTTTAGAGATAATAAAAGAAGAATGGAGTATAGCTCTTGCCTTTGAAGATATCCTCAATTTATTTGGGAAGAGCAAGGCACATATTTGTGAAAACTTAGCTGACAAAATTAGGCACAAGTTTCATATGAATACCAAAGGAAAGGTATTGTTAACATGCACTTTGGCAGCAGTGTTCAGAGGAGGGAGAGATAACTATGAGATTTGGGAACAGAAGAAGACTTCCTGCAGATGGGAACTGATCTGTGCCATGGAGGAAAGTGGAAGTTTGGAAAGGAATTGAATAGGCAAAATTTTTAGTTGAGATTCTCTAGAAATATAAGTTCTAAGAGGATATAGACTATAGTTTTTACTCTCTCTGAATACTTGTCAAAATTTCTAAACATTTGAGGAACTAAATAAATCATAAGAACCCATTACAAATAAAATTTCCTAACCAGATCAGTATTCCCCATTGTTCACTGGACATCAGTGCTTGACTTCCCCTTGGCATCTCAAACCCAATCTGTCCAAACCTGATCCTTCTTGATTAATCATGTCAATTTCCACCTAACCATTCAAGATAAAAATCTTATCATCCATTTCTCCTCTCCTCCTTTATTCTCCCTATTTAATTGGCCAATGTGTTCTATAATTCTAAATCAGAAATGTCTTTCTGATGGACTCCTCTTTATTCCTGTTGCTAATACTTCAAATTAGGCCAGCATCTTCTTCAACCTAGACAATTACAAAAGCTTCCATAAATGTTTTTCTGCCCTTTCTCTCATCCTCCACAGAGCCCCCAGCGATCCAATCTACTTTATTGCTCCCCTGACTTCAAATTTCCATTGGCTTTCCACTTCATCCCTAGGAAAACGCCATCCTCCTTAACATGGTAAATAAGATCCTGAGAACCTGTCCTTCTCTACCTTTCTGACTTCATCCTGTGTTTGCACTCCCATACTGCTTACTATTCAGAGACCTGGGCTGCACTCTGCCCTTGGATACATTGATGCCTTTGCGATGCTGTTTCCTTATGACAGAATATCCTTCCTTTGCTTCTCCAGCTGACCAATTCCTTCCTGTCATTTATAACCCAAACCAATGACACTTTTCCAGGGAGGCTTCCATAGCTTCTTTATAGGGGTTGTGGATCCCTTTTTCATGTCATGTAGCAATTTTCATTTATCTGAGTGTAACACCGGTATATCTAATTATTTGTTTCCAGATATTCCTTCCTTATTAAGCTGCATGATGTCTTCTTATTCTTTTAGGGAGGCACTTACCCCTGTGCCTTTATGTAGGTCCTAAATACAAGTCCTTATGTTGTTACTGTGAGGGATGAAGCTATTGTCTTGATTTGATCTTATTGGTGAGAAGAAAGGAAGATGCCTACTCTATGGATTTCTCTTTAAGTCTTCCTAGTCACTGGGAAGATTTCATGGCCATGGACAAAGGGAATCAGTACTTGAATGCTTTTCTCTGCTCTTAGCAGCAGAATCAGACCTTGTGTCCTTCACCAACGAGCATGAGACCAAGAAAGTCTCGGCCAGGGTGTTCCAGCTAGGAACACCCCCAGAATTACAGAGGTTCCCAGATCGAAGTTTCGGCGGGGGCGGTCAGAAATCCTTGGTGTGTACTTTCCTTCCACTTGCTGAAGCCTTCTTTGGTACAAGAAGTGAGGTGTTCACAAGGAGAAAATAGTGGGTTCTAGCCTTCTCCCCTTGCTTTTTAGTTTCCTCTTTTTTAAAAAAAAAATATAGAAGTATAGTTGACTTACAGTGTTGTGTTAGTTTTAGGTGTACAGCAAAGTGTTTCGGATATATATATATATATATATATATATATATGTTTTCAGATTTTTTTTCTTCTTAGTTTCCTCTTAAATGAAGGTATCCTGCAGTCAGCTGATCATTCACCCCTTAGTAAAAAGGCCCATTTTACATACATGTAACGTATCTTGAATGTTTGCTGTGTGTTGACTATGCATGGCTTGGATAATTTAGACATGGAACAATATCTCAATTGAAAAATACACACACACATACACACACACACACACACACACACACACACGCCAAAGGATCATTTCACCTGGATGTGCCTAGAATTTCCTAGGTTATCAGGTGAGCACAGTTCATCGCCTAGACTAATGGCTAAACTTCAGTGTTGGTTCATTATCATTTTTCTTTCAAATTAGTTTATACATGAATATAATATAGAAGATCCAGCTTGAATTTGTATCCAAATTCTACTGCCCAAATCAGCAGTGTAAACATGGCCCAAGGTTCCAGCCTCCCTCCCCAGTTGGGAGTTCTTGGGAAATGTTGCCTTTGCTTCTCTAGGCATCACCATCCCTTGCTTCTCTAATAAAATTGATTTTCCTCAGGATCAACCTCTCCCCTGTACTTATTCAGAGTCTTGTGGATGGAAAAACACATTATACATTCCACTTGGAAAATAGCTCCCTGGGTATGATTATTTTTAACCATGTGGAGTTTCATGAAATATACAACTATTTTGAACAGTATTCTGAGATAGAGCAGGTGTTGTACTTTGTGACTGAGTCTCCAAAAGCATTCAGTCTGGTGGTTATCTGTCCTAAAGGCAGCCAAGTTCTCTCTCCTCATTCCTCTGCTGCCACCTTTTCCTCTTCACCCCAGATTTTCAAGGGTTTGGTCCCAACTCAGATGTGGAAGCTAGGGGAATCAAGTGGAAGAAATAAACTGAGGGGCCATTGGTGCAAGTAAGTTCAGCAAAATGTCAGAAAGATATACAGCATTTAAAAATATACCAGGAATAAGCTAAGTAAATATACATTTTTTATAGCTGTCTATAATAGGAAAACAAAGTTTTATTTAGTAAGAAGATATTTTTATTAGTTTGACTCCACCTAATATATATATTTAAAAAACAGCAGTGTATCTGAGAAAAATTTAATAATTTGGCATTAATGACTGGTCACTGGATATTTTAAATAACTCCACAGAGAAGTGCAGACCCTTTCTTTATGAACTTTTGTCACATGACATTATGATGTTACTGCAGAATAGATTTAAAACAGCACCTAATTTCTGTTCAGCCACAATTAGAGGTGAGGTTACAGCCCGGTTCATTAATCTTTCAGATAAGAAATAAACTTGTTTTCCCTAAACTGTTACAAGATTGATACCCTTACTCCTGTTGCGTTTTGTTTATTTGGCAGGTGAACTGTCTGAGCTTGTGGGCACTGTACTTGATTTGTCACCTCAGGATAAGATAATTTGGGATCTTTCACATTTCCAAATTATGTCACGCTGAAGCAGTTGAACCAGCTGACAAATGAGATGTGCCTGCAGCGCCACTCCGGAGGGGGAATGCTGCGAGAGGGTGGCCGTGTGAGTGGTGTGTTGGTTTATTAACAGACACATTTGATTCTGGAGGTTAATGTTTTTGCGCATAAGAATATTACGCAGCACACAAGCTGCATCCCGGAAGCAGACGCAGGGCTGCCGGGCGGTGGGTCGGGCCACCGGCAGCTTGGTCTCTGAACTTCTGCTGTGGTGAGGTGACTTCTCGGGAAGTGGCATGGTCGTGTTTCCCGCAAGTTCATGCTCCTGGCTTTCTAGAACTGGACTCTTTCTAGTCGTTGTGGTTTGTCTGTCTGTTTTCATTTCCCTGTTGCCTATGGAAACTTTTTTTTTTTTTTTTAATTTGGGAACCCTGCCAGCCTATGCAAACTGTTGCACGGTCCCTAGTCCAGCACTGAATCATGTCGTTGTTTCAATTATGCACAATTATATATCAGATAATAGTAGTAAAAATAACTAACATTCATTGAAGTGATTGCCTTACACCAGGCACTGCTCCAAAGGTTTTCATGGATAAACTGATTTCATCCTCACATCAAGATGAGGTGAGTACTATTACTTTCATCATATTATAGACAAGGAAACAAACAGAGTAATCTGTCCAAGGTCATTACTTAAGGGGAGAATCTCAACAAATGCCCTTTCACCCCAAAGAAAAGCAGCTGCAGAGCAGCATGCGGTGTGGCTGTCACTCTGAGTTATGGTGACATGTGGCTCACTTAGGTAGGGATGACCTCATTCGGGGGCCATTCAGATTTCTTCATTTGTCCCACTGGGCCCTAGAGTCTGGCATTTAATATGAATACCTGTTGAGATAGCCTCCTTTGACAACACACAAAAACGGTTCCTTGACCCCTAGCAGAAAGGTGTCTACCCTGCATCAAGGCTTTTATACCAGAGGCTGAGAATTCTTGGTCTTTTTCTCTGCAATTCCTCCAAGCATCCTTGCTCACTGGATTTCTGTAGGGCTGGGTTCCCCTGATAGCTACTACACAGGTTTGTGTCACAAGACCGTAATGGCATCTTTCCCTTTCCTCCTTCTCTCCCTCCCATCCCTCCTCTGCCTTCTTTTCCTCCTCCTTCTCCATTATGCTTTCTGTTAAAGGGCCATTGGACTTGGAACACTGTCTCATGGATTCTTTCACCTGGTCTGTGCTTTTTCCTGTAAAGGTGTGAGTTCAGCAATGCTTTTCCGGAAAAAAGATGGCAGCCAACTTGACTACAGTCTGAGAAGGATTCCTGTCTGCCCCAAAGTCATTGAAAAAAAAAAAAAAAAAACCCTGTTTTTTACAAATCAGCTTTATTGAGGTATAATTTTTATACAGTGAAATTCACTAATTTTGAGTACAATTTGATTTCTTTTGAAAAATGTATATAACCTCATGCATTCTTCTGTTTGCTCATCACTATAGTTTTGTCTTTTCTAGAATGTGACTTAAATAGAATCAAGCAGTATATAAAAAAAAGAAACATCTCCCTGATTCTATTTGTCTCCCTCCCTCCCACATTTGGTCATTATCCGTTTCCAGTCTGCGCTGGGTGGGTGACACCATAGTGGAGAACAACTGCTGCCATCTCTCAATTCTAAGATGCACGTTTCTCCCGCACATTTCAACAGCTCTGAAGTTGGGGTGTGTCTTACAATCAGTGGTGCACAATGTTTACATGGCAACATCTTTTCTTTCTTAGAGATACATAAAATAATAGTGAATCATAATAATTAATGATAATTTCAATGAAATGTGCTATTACGTATTCGAGGACTAGAGGAAAAGTTTCTTTTCACACTTATATTTGTCGAAATCCTGCCGGAAGCCAGACCTTTGCCAAATGTTGGGGAGACAGACATCAGCAAGGCATGATCCCTACTCTGAAGGAGTCCAGAGCCGCTAATTTGACAGGAGCAATAACAGGTTTAAGAAGTCAAGACTGGGATGCACTAGTGCATGCAAAAGGGTTTTATAAAGTTTAAAACAACCGATCAGTATTAAGGTATTATTATTACTTCCTGAGTTTTATAATATTAAAAATGCCTGCAGAATTACAGTCAGGACTGTCACCCTTCAAGGCTGTCAGTGTGCTTCCTGGATGGAACATTTTTCTGACAGAAATCTGACAGGAGTTGACGTGTCCTCGGAGCTTTTGCTCTTGGAGTTTCTCTCAGCCTACGGAGGAATCCTTTATCTTAATTAGGTTTAAAGATAACTTCTTTTGACCCTAATCAACCTCTAGGGTAGAGCTGTGAATTTCTTAGACTTTTTTTTTTTTTTGTCATCTTTTGGTTGGCTTTTCTTAGTAAATTCTTTCAGTAAACTGCCGCCTTTAGAAAATGAACAAGTGGTAAGGCATAGGAGAGAGAGAAACAAAATTCGATGGAATGTGCTACGGCTGGCCATTCTCCTCAGTGCGTTGAGTCCTTGCTACTATGAGAGTGGTCCACAGACCAGAAGCACCAGCAGCATCTGCAAACTTTTCAGAAATGCTGCATCCCAGGCCCCACCCCTGACCTACTGAACTAGAATCTGCATTTTAACAAGAATTTCAAGGGATTTTCTAGCACCTGTGCAATTATTTACTGATAGTCGTTCTTTAAGAGTAGCCCCCTCTAAGTACCAATATTGGTGAAATTATGGCTTAGATGTGTTTGTTATATCTGAAAATTTGTCTGCTCGAGTAAATCATCATTTATATCTGGACCAGTAGTACACTTTAGAAATCTTGTCTTCATGCCATATTGTCCATTTAAAAAAAAACTTTATATTTGGAAATAGATTTAAACTGATAGAAAATTTGCAAGAATAGTACATGAACTTCTATATACCCTCCACCACATATTATAACATTTATCATTCTCATGAAATCAGAAAATTTAGTATTAGTACAGTATTACTGTTTAATCTACAGTCATTCAGATTCTACCCCAATTCAAATTGTCCTCCAAATATTCTTCAGATAGCATTTTGAAGATTCTTATCAAGATCGAAACCAGTATCACATATTGTATTTGCTTTGCGTGTTCCTTTAGTCTCCTTTCCTCTGCCTTTCTGAGCATTGACATTTTTGTAGAGGGCAGCCCTCTTGTTTCATGGAAGACCCTCAATTTTAGTTTGTCTGATGTTTCCTCACAATTAGATTTACCATATGCGTGCTTGGTTGGAATACCACAAAAATGATGCTGGATCCTTCTCAGTTTTCAAATACTGTCCCATACCCACTAAGAGGAATGAAGGCTCCTCAGAGAAATGTCTGATTCCAGGGCTGGGCAGGGAAGTACAGATAAGCCTGGAATATTTTGTTGCCCGTAAAGTAAAGACATGCTTAAAAGTCTCCAGGAGCCAGTTTGAAGGGGCTACCTCTGCTCAAATATGGGACAAGATGAGCACTAAAATTAAATTATAGTAATGGATCAGTCACCCACTGAATAAAGTGAGTATCCATCCTCAATCAATGGCAGAGTTCTTCCCTATAGTAAAATCCCAACTAATAAATGTAGAAAAGAACGAGGAAGAAATAATATATCCTAATTGATATAGAGAAAAAAATAATAAATGCCAACTAGTAAATATAGGAGTTTGAAAAATCACCATTTTGCAACCATGATAGTAATAATTGGTTCAGGTAAGGCTCATCCGTGGATGCTAAAACTAGGCAGTGAAACTTGAAGGAGGAGCAGGATATTTACATAACTTCATAGTAGCTCACCACGTTGTCTACTGTAACCAAATATATTTTTGTTAGAAATAATTTAACACTGAAATGGGCTAGCTGAAAATGAAGATTTTGGATCTGCCGTGCCAGGCTCATCGAATCAGAATGTCTGGAATGGATCCCAAGAATCAACCTTTTTTGTTTTTTTTTTAGAGCTCTATTTTTTTTTTTAACATCTTTATTGGAGTATAATTGCTTTACAACGGTGTGTTCGTTTCTGCTTTATAACAAACCTTTTAATAAGCATATTACAATGTCGTAACCACGGACTTAGTGCTTCTAATCTTTGGGTTGATGAGAACTCCACCCTTGTTCTCATACTCTGTCCTGGGTGGGCCGGGAGGCGGCTGATGGTATCAGAATCACCAATTTCATTTCCTTTTGATTCTGATTTGGATTGGATTATTTCAGACCGCGATGCAACGCTCTATTAATTGGGGCCCTTGTGCTTGCTGCAAAACATCTTCCTTTTTTTTTGCCAATCCAGCAACAAAAAATTCAGGTTACTAAACATACAGTGTTCTACTTGTTATCCATGTGGTTTTAATTAAGTTTTAACTAATTCCCTTTATCTTGTCATAGTTATTATGATCCTCCAAGTCATGTCACATTAATATGTGAAAACAGCTCCCTGGCATGTCGGCCAAGGAGCAAAGCCATTTTGACCTGTCTTGCTAAATTAAAGTGGGGAGATTGATCAACTTGCGTTTTGTTATCTTCTTTGATAATTGACGCTAAAGGTGAGCAAAGGAATAAAGGAAACAATGCATTTCAGCCTATCACCCCTGCTGCAACTCCATTGTATAAAACTATTGTAGACTTTTGCCATTTACATACATCTCCAGAGAGATGAAAAACGAGGTGGCACATTTCAGGGAAGCTATTGAATTGATCTATTCCAACTCAAACTTTTAGGAGGATTTAAGTCTCTGTCATGACCCTGTTTTCCATAATAGGAAGTTGGCACATCTGACAATGGATTTTCCCCCCCAGTTCATGCATTTGTTTAAAAGAAAGGTTTTGTAAGCAAAGGGAAACATATTTATCCAATTGCTATTTATTGAAAAGAATGAAATGGAAATTCACGTGGGAAAATCTGGGAATAGAATCACTGTAGGTGGGAACTGCATTTTGGGTAAAGCAAGACAAGGTAGCTTGGAAAAGACAGTGTATGGTCCTGCTGCTGCAGACAAATGCTGACAACTCTGGGTGTGTTTAATGCAAGCACTTTCGAAGCCTCTTGCTGTGCAAACTCTCAAGTTACCTTACAGGACAGGACCGCTAAGCCTTATTAAATCCTTCTGCTGATAGAGATTTTGGCGCTTACTCACCAAGTGGCTTGTGTGTGCAGTTTAAGAGATCCTTAATTTAAAAAATACTCATTGATTAATCTTTATGTCTAGCTATAACTAACTGAGCACGTGTGATAGGCCATGCACCATGCTGAGTCCTATACTAGACACTAACTTAATCCAAACAGTAAGCCCGGAAGGTAAGTATCACCGTCCCTCTACGTGACAAAGGTACCAAGCTCATAGCGGTTAAATAACTTAACTTATCAGAGGTAGAGTAAGGATTTGAACCCAGGTCTCTGATTTCCAAACCCATGGTGTCTGGTCCATTCTAGTGCTCTTACAGGACCCTTGCAAGAGTGATTGATGAATCTTGGTCATGCTGTCAACCCATCTGTTCTGGCTTTCCAGCCATTTGCCCTCTCATTCTGTGAGCAGGACTTTATTCTGTGGTCCCTCCATCAGGTCAGCCACAATTCCTCCCTGTTTTGTTCCCATGGCTCATTTATTTTCTTTATCATAACAAACACCTAACTAGTGCTACACATTGAATCTTTCTATTCACACTAGATTGTAAGCTCCATGAGGACAGGAGCTGTGCCTCTGTTGGTCACAACTATATTTAGTTTATCTCACGGCACATAGTAGGTGCCCAGCAAACACTGAATAAGCAAGTGAATGAGTGTTGTACTAAAATCATCACTGAGTTCCTGTCCTAGAGAAGAGTCTTTTCATCTGACTTGAAATGGCTCCCTTGTACCCATTATACCTTTGATTTCTCTCCTACCTTTTTGTCCTATCAGAACATGTAGCAAGTGGAAGAGCCAAGGCTCAGATGCGAGCCTTCCTTATTTTGGTGTTCCCATCCTTTTCTTCACCCTACACTATGTTTAAAAGTGTAAAGGAAGCGTCTGGCTGTGGCTCCTATCAAACCATCAGATGGTTTTCCTTTTGTTTCTTATTTTCTACCCCTAACACTAATATTTAACTGGCTGTAGCACCATAGCTGGAAAGCACCACCCTTGAATGTCCTGCTTACTCAGCTGAAAGCAGCAGCTGTTCCAATAAGCAATTTCCAATTCAGCACCTGAGAATGGCTCCCTCCTTCCAGCAAGACTGCAAGCTCGACAGAATGTAGGAAAGCATAAAAAAGTTTCCTAGCCCGTTTCTCTTAATGCAGCAAGGAGAGCATCACAGGTTCAAGAAGGATATTTGCCTCTGGGCAAGAAGACCCGGCTCCCACATGGACAGTTTCACCTGAACTTCTTTTGATGGGGTCCTGGGAATTAAGAATGATTTGTTTATCAAAGGCTATGAAAAAAAGACTGTCTAAGAGATGGTTTTGTTATGATTCCTATTGTCTGTCCCAAGTGGTGTACTGGTAAATGTGGTTTTCCCTCCAACAAAGCCCTGGTTTGTTGTGTTTGCCAATTTCTGTGGTGTAAATACTCCCATGGTGGCTAATTTCAAGCTAACAGCATGATGTCATTGAATGTATAACAGAGAGGTGACGCACATGACTGGCCCTGCTAAACCATGACAAGCTGACCTAGCACACCACAGGCTCTCTTGATCCCATTAGCCCCTACATGGACACAGAGTGGTGGCTTAGGTCCTGAGCCAGTCCTGAAGTTTCCCAAGGGCCAGGCTAGTGCCTGTGGCAGACAAACAAGGCCCATGAGCTAGAGAGGTTGTAGGTAAACATCCCATCTGGTGGATCAGGGTGGGCAGTGCATTGGGAGTCAAGGTAGGGGTCTCAAACCCAAAAGTTTAGCACCAGAGGCAGATGGATTTAGAGTGGAAACACTGGTGACACCATTGACCATCTAGTTGACTTGAACATGTTACTGAAAATCTCCATGCTTCAGTTTCTTTAGCTCTAAAGTAGGGATATATAATAATAGCTCTTACCTTAAAGAGTTTTTGTGATGATGGATTGTTATGATATATGTAAAGTACTTAGCATGGTGCCCGGCACAGAACAAGTGCTCAATGTATAGAAGCCATTAAAATTAGGCTGGAGGGCGTAAGAATGGGAGGGGCTTCCTGAAAAATTATCTCAAACACCAGGAGGTTTTTGCAGCTCACCTTCAAGGACTGGTGGTAGGTCTGTGTGGGTCAGCTGTCCAAAAAATGTCAAGCCAGAGGTGAATTGTTCAGTGTAACTGTTGGTGAGAAAAAGCATCAAAATATATATTTTTTGATAATTGGCAACATTGTTTTCAAAAAAATTCTCATTCTTCCTTTTGTGGCAGATTGTGCAAAAAACCTTTAAAATGGATTTGAAGTGGTTCATGAAAAACAAAAGAGTGCATTCTCATGTTGAAATCATGTTTAAAGAGAGGTTAGAAACTGTGTATATAGAGAAGAAGATGAGGTGAGAAAATTACTGCACTAGAACCTAAAATCTAGTTTGGAGCTTCCTGGTGGTTGAGAGAGACAGTATCTATGTACAGGCATGTAATGCATTATATAGCTCTCATTACACACAGCAGTGCTTCATGCGAGAGAGTCTTTTCTTTTTCTTTGTTTGTTTGCTTTTTGTTTTTGTTGTCTTTAAATTTCATTAGATTGCTTTAGTCATTGGGAGCCTGAAGTACCAGGGCCACCAGTCTTTCTGATTTTCAGAGTTTGTAAACTTGAGAAAAGCAACCACTGAGAATTTATTGTGCCTTTTCTACAAAGTACAATGCGTCCTTCTAATAGGCCTCAGCTGTTACTCCTGCCCCCAATCTATTCTTCAAACAATGTAAAGGGTGATCTTAAATATATAAGTTGGACTGTGGCATTTGCAGCTTAAACCCTGAATGCCCTGGGAATTGAACCAAACTCTTTACTGTAGACCATGTCACCTTGTACAATCTGACTCCAACATCATGCCTGTGCTCCGTCCTGCTCCTGACCTCATAGTTCCAGAGCTTCCTCTTTTCTGCCTCAGGGCCTTTGCACATAACCTTCGCTCAGCATGGAAGGAAGGGAAATGATCTTTCCTCTCTTTACAGAGATGGCTCCTTCTCCCCATTTCTGTTGCCTCTTCAGCCTTCCCTGGTGGCAGTTTCTAAAGCAGATTTCATCCCTGTTTGTCTCCCTCTCAGCTTCTTTTTTGCTTCTCTAGCTGGCTTTGGAACAAGCTATATTTGGTAAGATAAGATCAGAAAATAACTTTATTTTTCACCTACCACAGATTCAAACCTGCTTGGCAAGGTTTTGCCAAGGATGATATTGCAAGCAGATTCTGTGGCTTTTATGATAATTTTTGAGTCTTAAAATCATCTTGTTTTTAGATATGGAATAGTTCAGTCTAATTTAATGTCAAAACCTTAGTTCCTCGTCCAATTTAAGGAGTTTTCTGTTCTTCTGGGCTCAAAGTTAACTTAAGGTCCTATTGACCAGAAGCAGGAAGGAGCACTGTGGTCTGATATCCCACTTTTCACCTTCTTCCTCTACTCCCCACTGGACCTCTACGGCATGTTCAGAGTCAGGCTGAAGAGGAGGGATGAGGAAGGAATGAGAGGCATAAGAAGACCTTTTTGGGCAGCTGGTGCTGTTAGCAGTTCTCTCTTGACTGCCCAGCGTCCTCCGTCAGTGCAGATAAACAATTGCTCATTCTTCTTCCAGACCAGACCTCCTGCTGAAGGCTTCCCTACTGCCATCCTCTGCCCCAGGTGCGCTTCTGAGAAGCCTGGTCCCACAGTTCCTTCTCTGATGCTTTACCACACGTCACCTCTGTCTGCTAGCGTGGTCTCACTCCACTGGGCAGGCCTTTCAAGATGACAAAAGCCAGGCGGCTCTGTGCAGCGTACACTCTGCCCACTGGGAGCGTCAGGCATCTTGCCCTGTGACACTCCAGAAGGACAGGCCCCTCCCTGTTCTCTGACATCAACAGCAGCTCCAGCCAGCCTCTCACCTTTGGACTCTTTCTCTGGTCTCTGCACCAGGGTACTGGAAATCTCCACCAGGAAGTCTGTTGTCACGCTCTGCTCTGGCGCTATGGCATCGCTGGGGACAAGAGAGCCCTTCACCACCCACCTGTAACTCCACTCCGACTCTCCAGGCTGGGGACACAGGTGGACTGTGGGTCACAGATCCACAGACCGCTTTGCCTGCCTCTTAGGACATGGTGACGGGGTGGTCTACCCCCCGTACCTTTTGTTAGAGTTTGCAGGGGAGTGGAGTGGGTTTTCTTTATCACCTATTGTTCTCAGCTTTGGGCTTTGGCCCAAATTCTAAGACAACACTAGAAATTCCATTGATATTTTATTTCATTATGTGTAATTATTTATTTATTTCAGGGGCTTTTAGCAGAGCTGGGGAGAGTGCTGAGCTGCCAGGTATAGGAGCTGCCAATGAAAGCCTCAGGGAGCCAACACGAAAGTTAACAGGGGAGCCTGCCATGATGGCGTAAGGGAGACGCTGAACCAGAGAAAGAAATGGTCCTCTCCCCCTCCCGCCACTGTGGAGTAGTGTCCTCATGGAGGGTTGGATAGATCAGCACAGACTTGAGGGTTGTCTGGTAGTTGAGGGAACTTTGAATGAAAGGCTCCAGCAGTTTTATGGACCTGGGGTGGAGGGAGAGGGGAGAGGAGAATGGCTGAAAGTGGAAAAATAATGGGTACTCAGAGTGGAAAAACCTGCCTTCAGGGTTTCCTTTTTCCTCCATAAGGGGGCTTTGGCAGAGATGCCTGAAGATCTCTGCCCAAGGCCTCAGATAAAGAGGCTTAGGAATGAAGATGCCGGCTAGGAATGCCCACATGGGAAGAGCGTGACCAGTCGGTGGAGGGGTTCAGTCCTTGACCACAACTTCTCCAGAGCCTGCAATGCGCTGGCTGCACCGAGCCTGGGGTGCTGGGACTGGGCAGCTGGACACAGAAAGAAGAACCTCTTGTGGCCTTTGAGGAGCCACGTCTGTCAACGATGAAGCCAAGTCATAATGTCTACAGGGCAGCCCAGTCTTAGCCTCCAAGAGTCATTTATTCTTTTTAGAGGAAAGCAAGATTACCATGATCGAGGGCCCAAGAGAGACTTCAAAGGTGGGCGTGGCTTTAGTTTGTGGGTCTGTTCTGTTTGGCTTCTGGAGAGGTGGAACTCAGCAAATGCCATTTGGCTCGTAAACTTGACGTCGAACTCACCCACACTTACCAGAGCGTCTGCCTTGATACCTCCCCCTTTCCCAGTGGGAACACTCAGAGCTGAAAAGATCTGCTGGTGCCTGTTGATGGCTCCCCACCGGCACCAAACTGGGAGGAAAAGGGGAGGGTGGGATTTGGAGACCCACGTCCTGAATCTCGTTAGTCCCCTTCTTTTCCTGGCGTGGACATTTTACTCCCTTGGACTGTACATCATTGCTTATAACTTTTTCCTGCAAATCATTTTTTACTCTCTTTCATCCCCTGTCACTGCTTCATGCTTCTACTGGATTTGAAGCTTCCGTTCATTGAATAGGGATGAGCGTATATTCAGGTTTGTACAAGTGCACAAAGAAAGGAGATTTACAAATGTACGACAGTCATCACTGTATCCCAGAAACCCTTGATCCACACAATCTGTGAACCTTAACCCTCCCGTACATGACTCTGAGGGGTGGTGGTGGGGTTTGTGTTCCTTGTTTCTTAAGCTTTTAGTCATTTGAGCAAAACCGCAGACTCATGGAGTCCCAGAGACTGAGAAGACCTTGTATGTATATATGTATGCAAGCACGTATGTATTTATTTTATTGACATATAGTTGATTTACAATGTTGTGCGAGTTTCTGGTGTGTAGCAAAGTGACTCAGCTTCTACACAGTGTTCGTATCTGCCAATCCCAAACTCCTAATTTATCCCTCCGCCACCCCCGTTCCCCTCTCCTTGGGTAACCACAAGTTTGTCCTCCGTAAGAGAAGGCCTTTTAAATTCCACCATATAGTAAAGGCAAAATTTATCTCTTGGGTAGATGAGTCTAGAGTTTAGGGAAATTCCTTGATAGGCCTTTTCACTGAAAAAGGCAAGCCTCTCTTCCTGCTTTCCCACCCCATCTTGTAGGCGTACATTGGATGGGTAAAGATGAGGACAACGGAAACCGGAATATACTCGTGCAGTAAAAGAAGGCAGACTTTTGAATATCCAGCTGCAGTCAAGACAAGAATTTATCAGGGGCCCTGGCGTGTGATGGGGGGGCCGGAGGAGGAAGCTGAGTGACTCTGCAGGACGCTGAGGCAAAGCGGGGAGCCACGGAGCCAGAAGTCATTCTTTGTGGCAGGGAATGGAACATATCTTTCTAGGGGGTTGACATCTGATTTTTAATTTGAGGTTGCTTTCTATTCTATGTTCTAAATCCCCTTTGCTACCCCTACTTCAGTAAAACCTGCCTCACACGATTGTCTTGTTTTCGTGACATTCTGGGGAGTAAACAAGGAGTGGAGTTCTGGAAGCCAGAGGGTCCACATGGCGCAGGTGAGGATGCAAGCAAGAGGGCGAACAGGCACGAAGGCAGATTTGAAGGAAGAAGGAAGCTGCGGTACCATTTCATTCATAAGAGAAAGGTGGCCCTTGAAGGGGAGCTGGAAGAACGTGATTCTGAGTTCACCTTATCTATGAATTCCATCTTTGAAAAACGCATACATCTGTGAAATGCTTTCTTGCTTGTCATTCAAATCATCGATGCAGAGCAGTAACAGATCTGGAAGAGGCTGCTGGTCCACAGGGCTGTTCCACCAGAGGCTGCCTTTAGAGGTCCACAGCTCGGTGCCAGTCAGGATTCTTGTGTCTCAGCAATCAACTAGTTACAAACTGTCCAAGCTGTACATTCATCAGGCCCCGGCCTCTCCAACTTCCCCAAAAGGACACTTTGATGTGTTTTGTCAGATGGATCTGGAAACCAGATATCCCACGTCTGATGGCTTTCCTTTGCTTCTCAACTAGGAACATCATTTGAAATGGGAATAGATGAGTCAGATGTGACTGATTTTTCATAAACATGCTGCTTCGCTCTGGCTGTATTTGGTGTGCTAAATTTTCACCAACCTGTTTCCTAATAGACTTCTCCTCGTCTGTCAGGGCTGGAAACGACTTTGGTGATGGATCATCTAATCCCACAGCCTCATTTCTCAGAAGACCCTGAGCCTCAGCTTGGCCAAGGTCACTGGCTGCTAAAAAGCAGGGGATTGAATTTAGCTTGTAATAAACATCTCCTTCCCCGGTTTTCTACTACATGCTTGTTGGTGGGGGTTGGAGGGAATGTGTATGTACTTTGTAGCTCAAATGAAGTCTTTTTTATTTTAGCTTTTAAAATGTGCTTATACTCATACCAACTAGAGGGTAGACTTCTTTAAGAACCGGTACACTTTAATTATCTGGACCAGAGGCCAGGGATGCTGCTAAACGTCCTACAGCGCACACGACTCTGCCCCACCACAAAGGATTATTCGATCCCAAACTCCTCTAAAAACAGGTCTATTATCATTTGTAACATAGTTCCTCTCTGTACCCTGCACCAAAGGCCTCTGCAGAAAACATTCAGTCTTCTGTATCTACAGTGAACTAAAATTATTTAAGATTTTACTCCCAGGTGACTGTAACTGTTGAGTTCTGCAATGCTGAACTAGGTCATTTCAAGATCAATGTTTTTGCTGAGAACTAGAAAAGTGAACAAATAACTGTAAGAAGGTACTGTAGGGGCTCCCAAGGCAGGGAGGATCTGTGGGTCCCAATCCTTCGAGAGGAGAGGCCCAGGAGAGGTGAGCTCTCTATCAGGAGAGGCTGTCCCCTCAACCCAATGTGGCGACAAAGAGGCTGAGAAGTGAGTGGGGCTTTGACAGTCTCAGGGGCTGGAGACTTGGGGATCCTGTAGGGCTACAGCCTAGGACAGTAGTTCTCAGTGTGGGTGCTTCTGCCCCTTCAGGGGGCCTTGGACAATGTCTGGAGACATTTTTGGTTGTCATAACTGGGTAGGCAACTAGTAGACTGGTACCCTCTAGTGGGTAGGGCCAGGCACGCTGCTTAACATCCTACAACGCACAGATAGCTCCCCCATGACAAAGAAAAGTCTGGTCTAAAATGTCAGTGCTGAGGCTGAGACACCCCAGTAAGAAATTTTTACCAGGAGTGAAGGAGAGCCAGAAATAAACCAGCTCTCACAAAGACTGAAGCCCAGCTTCAAATCGCCCAAATCTCTGAAAATCTCTGGTTGGATTTTCAGCCTAAGTTCCTGACAGAAGCAAATCTGAACCCTTCCTGGAGCAGGATAACATAACCCAGAACCTCAAATATATACCAAACACCACACATAATGTGGGAGGGGGGGAAATGTATTGAAGTCAAGGATTCTAAATTTCTTGCATTGTCCACTGGTAAAATGCTCATTTATGTTAGCCTTTAATCAAATAAGGATGCATATGGTAATCTTTAGAGTAACCACTGAAAGAATGATGCTACATGTAAAATATATATAATAAATTATATATGTAAATTACATGCATTTAGAATATATATTATATACTGTACATATATAAATATATATATTTAACAGAGGAGGAAATTAAACACTTAATATATCCAAAAGGAAGCAGGAATTCAAAAGCAATAGAAAAAATAACAGTATGGTACAATTAATCCCAACTATATATAGGTAATACATTAAATGAAATTTACTATTCCCGTTAGAAGGCAAAGATGATCAAACTGAGTAAAAGAAACAAAAGACTGATTCTTTTCAAACTTCCTGATTCTGAATAGGAAACTGTCACAGAAGAATACTATTTATAATGGCTAACATTACAATGAGTAATTTCTCTTTAAGCCCTTTATATCTGTTTTGTCATTTAACCCTTGAGGTTGCTCCTATTATTTTCATCTTCTTGTAGATGAGGAAACTGTGGCACACTTGCTTAAGGTCACATGGCTAATACATGACAGGGTGAGGCCCTCTGACCCCAGGACTCATGTTCTTATCAAACTGCTAAAGCAACTGAGATATTAGGACCATTCTGTGTTTTGTAGCATTTCTAGGAGAGTCTCAACTGATGGTATTTTTTCCTCCAAAGAATTAAATGATATTTTTCAGAACATGTTCCCTTATTATTTTGTTCAGATAATATATAATACCTTTCACTGTCCCTATACTTTAAAAAACAACAACAACAACAATAGGATTTATTTCACTCAGAAGTCTACAGACCACCTGGGTAGTCCTGCTGCTCTGGGATGAGCTTAGCTGATCTTGGCTGGACTCACTGGTGGATCCTCAGTCATCAGGAAGGTCAGCCGGCAGTGCCAGTCTAGTGTGGCCTCAGGTAGTATATCTCTTGTCTGATTCTTCGATTAAGCAGACTAGCCCTGCCTCATTCTCCTGGAGCAGGCTGGGATCTAAGAAAGCAAGTGGATGCACCCAAGGCCTCTTGGGGTCCAGGTTCAGAATGGGCACATCCTCACTTCTGCTGCATTTTGTTGGCCAGAGCAAGTCACAAGGCCAGCCCAGTTTCAAGGGTGGGGAAATAGACTCTACCTTTTTATAAGAGATGCTAAAATTTCACATTGACAGGAGACTGTTGATGAAGGGGTCAAAAATCATGTCTTTAGAGCAATCAACCTATCACACCAAAATCTTGGCAGAAGAGACTTGATTCTGTAAGTCAGAAGAACTTGATTAAAGGCAATGTGCTATCCTGGGAGGAAGACAGTGCTTGGTAAGTGGTACCAAAGCAGCTGGCAGATTTATCCTTTTTAGCTACATTTTCACTCAGGATTCTTTGGTTGTAGGCAGCAGAAATGAACTCTTCTTACCTTAAGCAAAAAGGAAATTTGCTGAAAGGGCATGGAAGAATTCAAGTAGTCTCAGGAGTCAAGGTATTTATGGAGGAGGTTGGGGGTATAGAGGTGGCAAGAACAGTGTAACAGTCTTATTTGGAAATTGCACTGGGATGTATGAGCTTCCTTCCTTCCTTCCTTCCTTCCTTCCTTCCTTCCTTCCTCCCTCCCTCCCTCCCTCTCTCCCTCCCTCCCTCCCTTCCTTCCTTCCTTCCTTCCTTCCTCCCTCCCTCCCTCTCTCCCTCCCTCCCTCCCTTCCTTCCTTCCTTCCTTCCTCCCTTCCTCCCTCCCTTCCTTCCTTCCTTCCTTCCTCTCTTTTCTGTCACTTTATTCTACGCTCAGATTTCAGCAAAGGTGCATCCAAGCGGCCTAACTTGCTCACATTCCCTCCCCAGTGGTTGGGGGAGCATAGGACATTCTAAGTGGAATTTTCACCAGGTATAGTCAATGAAAAGTAATACCTCAAATATAATATAGGCACAATTATCACAGGAAGGTGAAACAGATGCTGGGCAGCCAAGAATAACCCATATATATAATATATATATATATATAATATAATATATATATATATATAAAATCCAATATGTTCTTCGAAAAAAATTCCAAGTAGCTCTACTATGATTACTGATTTTTTAGGAAAGAAATTTAACAATGGAAGAGTGTATATATAGGGATGAAAAGACTGAGAAGATTTATAAGATATAAATAATTTTCTTTGAGTTGTGGGACAATGGTTGGTTCCATTTTTCTTCTGTTTTTTTTCCTATAGTGTGCATTTATGATTTTTTTAACTAAAAAATAAGCTTTATATTTTAAGATGAATGAAATGAGGGAGAAGTGTCCCTTCTGATGGTCTGAGGACGTATTCACTAGTTACTCTATATTAATATCAGACCCATATGTTCCTCTTGAAATGCAACAAGGGTCTTATATATTAAACTCTAAACAGAAACAAAAAGGACAACGAAAAGAATCCCACCCAATTTGGAAAGGACTTGCGCTTGTGGGTTGGGTGCAGAAGGAAGTAATTTCCCTCCATTTTCTGCCTGAGCTATCCTTTTGCACTTTGATATTTCTTTCACTAATAAGGTGTTTCATTATTTCTCCCACATAAAGAGCCCATGCTGTTATGAGATGCTGTTGAAGACTCTGGTTTACCCAGATGCATGTCAGTGAAAACAGCCTTTCTGTGAAGAGAATGAGACTTCTGAGGATGAATGGACCTGTGGGAAAAGGAGATCCTTTTGCAGAGTTTGGAAAAAGAAAAAATAAAGCCATTTGCCCTGCAGGGATGACAGAACACTTTCTTTCCTAATCAGTGGGTCACCACCTCTGTGCTATGTTGGGGGAGACATCATCTAATTCTAAGCCTAAGGCTGGGTCATCAGATACACTGTCTTCTCTGGACCCTTCTCTGAGCTTCCTGTACCAGTTTTCATCAACAAATTTCTCTGCTTCCTTGGACCAGCTGAAAAGAAGTTATGAGCTCTCTCCATCATTTGCCAAACTCCTAGGCCTTTCCTCCTTTGAAATCTTCTTATTTGGGGTCTTTTTTCCTTTCCATGTTTCTTCTCCTCTCTCCACAACCTTTTTATCTCTGGAGAGTTCTGTCTGTGCCTCTGGGCCTCTCTCTTTCTATTTAGTTTTCAGAACCCATTCTGGGATTCTATTTTAGTCCATCTATCTCTCCAACTGACCATGGTTGAAACCAGGGAGCGTAATCAGTCCCAGCTGCTGGAGGCGTAGGCTTTGGTTCTGCCCCGCATCATCGCCTCATTGTGGGCTGATATTTTCTGTTTCCCATAATGCTCCAGGAGAACTGCCTGTTCAGAGCTCAGATTGTGCTTTTTCTCCTCCTGCCAAGGAGCCCTGCTTTCAAAACCCAGATTAGAAAAGATGGGACATTAAAAAAAAATGAATTTGTACTATCTCAGCATTTCCATTTCCAATAGCAGAGTTCTCATGCTTTGATAATTCCAGAGTGAGAACACAAATTGTTAAGTGGATTGTGAGGGAGGATTCTAGTTGGAGATAAAGCTTCTCTCCTTTGAGGTCTCTTGCTGTTCCCTGCACCCCCCTCCTAGGTTTTCTCACTCTGTACTGATATGGTCTATTTACATGACCCTGTTTCACCCTCCAGTCAGAGGGCTTGGAGGACAGGGACTCTGTCTCTGAGGCTTCCAGCCCCATAGGTGATCAACATGTATATGGATTAAAGATCTTTTTCTCCTCCTGAAGATTTGTCTTCAAGCTGAGCCACCCACTGAATATGTCTTGAGATCCTGGGTGGTTTCAAAGGATTCCAGCTGAGAAGAGCCTTGCTGAGGGGGAGGCAAGCAGAGAAGGAAGATGTAGGAGAGAAGGAGGAGGGCAGCAGAGCGTGGCCCCAGAAGTCAGGACTGGAGTGAATGCTGCTGAAATAGAACCAGAGGGAAGGATCCCTTTAGTCCTCCCATCTCAGAGGACCTGACTGTTTCCTTCAAATCTCCCCATTTTCAGGGATAATAAAATTGATAATGAAGATGATAACAGTGGTGAATAATTGATACTGATACCATCTTGCAGGAACTGTTCTAAATGCTTTACTAACTCATTTTGTCCTCACAATAATCCTAAGATGTGTCCTATTCTTGCTGCCCTTGTTTAAGATGAGGAAATGGAGGCTGAGAAACTTGCCCAAGGTCACATTGCTAGTAAGTGGTGGACCAGAAAACGTGAGTCCAGGTAGGTGGCTCCAGGGCTTGGTCTCGAAACCACCACACTCTCTGATGATTGTGGCGATCATCAGAGAAAAGGTTGATCTCCAAGACGGGCTTGTCTCCTGAGGGTCTACTGACTGCAGCCTCTCTGGGATGACTACATGCTAGGACACTGAGGTCCTATATTTGCACTCCTCTGAGGTCATCTAGAACTGCTCAGGGATGAAAGAGAATGAGGGCCTGGGAAGATGGGGGAAGGAAGGAAGGAATGGGGAGCCCCTTAGTCAAATCTTCTTCTCTTCCTCCCCTACGTCCAGCAAATGGTACCTCCTTGCAACCAACCTAGGAACCAAGGAGCCTGTGAATTTCTTTGTGCCTCCTCTGCCCTCCCTGTATCACCATCACTTGCTCCTCTGGCCTCCTAATGCTACTCACACCCTCCCCTGACACCACCACCCACCTTTGGGCCCACCCATCACTCTCTAGGGCCCCTGCAGCAGCATCCTGATGGATGTCCCTGCCAACTAGACCAGTGTCTAACCCACTGCTTCCCACACTTGTTAAAGCAGAGACTGCTGGGGCCCTGCCCCAACTCTGGTTCACCGGGCCTGAGAATTTGCATTCCCAACAGGTTCTCAGGTATCTATGGTACTGCTGGTTGGAGGCTGACTGCTCTTGGAGAACCATCATGCTAACCTGTTCTCTATACAGCCTCCAGAGAAATCACCTCAAACCAGGGAATGCCCATGCTTTGAAGCTGCCATGGTTCCCCATTGCTTCCAGGAGAAGGTCCAAACTGCCTAGTGCAGGCAACAGACTCCTTACCTCTGCAGCCTCATCCTGCCTGGTCGGTTATTAGGCTGCTTCAGTGAAAAGCTGCTCCTGACACTGCGCCCACACCCCCAAGACTGTGCTGTTCCCCAATGCCCCCAACCCCATTTCCCACAGCACTGGGAACACAATACATGACAGCTACTGTTCTTGTAGGGTCAGAACTGATGTCTGCAGAGGCGCTATTGCTGGCAGTGTCTGAATATTCCTTTAGGTTCCAGCCCTGACTGTCCCCTCGCATGGCCTGGCTGCTGCTATTACTCCCACAGGCAGAGTTTGCTCCTTGGTTTCCCCCTCCCCCTTGCCCAGGCTGGGCTAGCCCCCTCTTTCTCCCTGGCCCTTTGCTTTTTGGATCTGACTTTACAAGTGCACATGGGGCCATCTGAGATGGATGACATGCCAGCTTTGTGGTGGGCAGCTTCTTTCCTGGGACTTCTGCTAATGATACTATTGATCCAGCAAGCAATCTTGGCTGGATAGGATCTGTGTCTGCAGCCTGTGTCCCAGCCCCTTCCAGGGGGAGCTCCCTGCTAATTTCCCAAGAGATTATTATTGTCACTCTCTCATGTGCTCTTTTGCTGCCAAACCAGTGGAAGAAGGAAATGCTGAACTGGGAGAAGACTCATGGTGCTTTTGAAGAAACTGCAGTTAATGTGTTGGTTCCTGATTTGCTCTTATCTTAGGATCCAGGTAAATATTCTACACTTTGGAATGGATCTAAAATTCCCAAAGACACCGGGATGGCTCCAGTGATTAAATTCCTCCACCCTCCCTCCAAGCCATTGGGCAAGTCCTAGCATTTCCCCAGAGGCTCCTGTTCCTTCTTCCATGGAATAAGAACTTTGGAGTAATGAACACTAAGGACTTGTCCTTAAAAGTCCTGACTCCTGTCACTGTGGGAATTTTGCCAGTTCCTAATTAACCCTGACCTTGTTCTCCCTGTAGCCTCAGGCTAAGCCTGTGCCTTGAGCTCAAAAGCTCCATGACGCATTAGAGCTGGGTAAGAGGGTGAGGCGTTCTCTCTTAGGAAAATCCGTTTGGATTCAGCAAATATTTGTTGAGCCCCCTACTCTATGCCCACTTCCTGTGCTAGATTCACCTACAGATACACAGGTTCTTCCTCAAATCCTGCCTTGCACCAATGGACATGTAAATAAGTAAATTTTTTTAAAAAATGAGATAACAAGATTCCATTTGTCTTCATGACCCTCCCTAACCTGTTGCTTTCTTTGTTATATTTTAATGGAATTTGCATTTTTGATTTAGTTTTCTTGGGTCTTTGGTTTTCTCTGACCATACAATTTAAGCATTTACTTTTAGATTGAAGACATTTCACTAGATGATCTCTTATTTAAATATCTTAATACGACTCAGGGAAGAGGCCCAAATAACAGAGAATCTAGAATCTACCCACAGAGGCTCAACTCTGGCTGTTGTGAAGCCAGCTGCATGTATGAATTTCTGCTGCAGGAGTAGAGCTCTCCAGGGATACGAACGAGACCCCACACTCTGGTGGCTCATTGTTAGGCAGAAGGACAATGCTCAATAAAGTCCTCTTCACTTTGGGGGTCTTTCTTCTCCACTCAGAGCATCTCCTGGAGAATATAACAGCAAAGCAATCAGCCGCAAATGTAAATGAAACAAACAAAAAACCCAAAACAAAAGGCCAGACAGAATACTCTCCCTAAACCTTCCATCACCTGCCCTGGTCCCCAGCCACTTCTCAGAATCTAAGGGGCTGATTTCCTTCCTTCTTCCCTATTCTATACAGCAGCCTGGCTGGTCCCTCCCACCATGGGTTTGGTGACGGCAGCCGCTCTGTGCTATCTGCCATGACTCTATGTTCCAGGCATCTGTTTGATGTCTCTACTTTTTAAATCATAGACACTTAGGGTTTGAGGAAAGTCCATAAACTTGGAATTATTGTTTGCAACTTTTGGATTCCAATGGGAGTCGACTACAGGAATTCAGGAGTGAGTTATTCAGTAGAATTTAACTTTAATAAAGGATAGGTCTTTGGGCTACTTATTCCTTGCCAATTAAATATTGCCCCAATTCAGCAGAGGAGGCTATTTCCCAAAACTTTCTCTATTACCACTCTCAATGCCTTCTTGCCAGGGTAGAGGGAAAAAAGAGCTTACAATGAATATGGTGTTTTGTACGTACCAGTGCCCAGAGCACTGTAGGCACTTAATACATGTGAGTTCTCCTAGATATCGTCTTAAAGTATGGTCTTTCTATAGAGTTTCTGAAGCAGAGGTTCTAACCTTAGTCCATGAGCGTGGAAGGAGGAGAACTGTGCCATTATTTCCACTATTTCTAACTGAAATTTACATTACTTGATCTTAAATTTGTGGTTTTGGTAACTGCATTTTAATATAATTGGTTTCTTTTGTAAGCTTATGCATTTTACTTTATGTATTTAAGAACTTTATTTTGAGAAGTGCTCCTTAGGAGTCACCAGACAGCGTTAATCTTGGCACAAAGATTAAGGATTTCTTTTCTGAAGACATTCTTCTGCTGTTTATATGGCTTATACGTTTCTTGTTCTATCCCTTCCTCTTTAATGTTGCGTAGGATACTTAAATACCTCCTTTTCTTTCTCTCTCCGTCTCCCTCCACCCTCTCTCTCTTGGTAAAAATAAAACACGCACATAAAAAGTTTCAGGGAATAGAGAAAAATGCCCATTATTTAAGATGTCAACATCTTGGTGAAATCTGAGAAATATTTACTTTTATGTGTACATTTTTTTTTCTTAACATATTTGTAATCAAATTCCAATTTTGCAATGCGTTTCACTTTTTTTAAACTAGTGAAATATCTTGTACCATCTTAGCTGAGACACCCTCTCCCCTTATTATAGTAGATGATTATATTGTTGCTTATTTGTTCTGAATTACAGCTGACTCTTCTTCGCCTTTTGGAATTAGTTAAGGACACTGTCCTTGGAACATATCAACATTTGGCCTCCTTCAGGTTTGTCTATTCTTGGTTTATATGTAGTTTTGGTTCTTGCATATTTAACATCACTTTCAATAATGTTTTTATCAGTCTAATAGGATAAACTCTGCCAAGAATTGTTATGGGAAATTTGAATCCATCACAGCTTAATTGGAGGGGTCATTAGTTTTTTGGATACATTGTTTGATCCCCTCTCTCAGATAACCAGGCTCCAGGACTCTGATGTTATGGGAATTTAGGTCAGTCATTGGTGTGAGAGGTGGATATAAGGCATCTCTCTCCTGCAACTGTCCTGCATGGAGCTTAGAGATAGAAGTGAAAGGCAGCATTTCAGAGAGATGACAAATCAAAACCAGACAAGCCGCTGGCATGAACAAGTGGCTTCGTTCAATCCCCAAAAAGCTAGACCAAGAGGGAAAAGGGGTGGAAAAATCATACACTTTTGAATCCAAAGATTTCACTTAAATCCATTCACTCATTTAGTGACACTGAGAGGGCCAAATTATATGAAGCTCAGTTTTCTCATCCATAAAAAATACAGTCATGTGAGCACCCATCTTTCAGAGTTGGTTATGTGGATCAAATGGGATCATGTACATGCAAACATTGTGTTGATGTTATTTTATTAAAACTATTAACTGATTGGTTGGTATACAGGTAAATGTGATGGATGTTTGGATAAGATGTTATAAACTAATCAAATAACCCCCTCTTCTATGAAGACTTCTAACCGCCCCTCCCCCCCCCCCCCCCCCCCCCGCCAAGGGATTGGTTGCTCTTTATCTTCTATGTCCTCAGAGTACTTTGTTCATGTCACTGTAGTAGCACTTGCCACACTGTGTTGTCATTTCTGGTCTGTGTATCTCTCTCCCTCTATGAGACTCTGAGATAGGTGTGTGTCTCATTCACTTCTCTAACTCTAGCACCCAGCACAGTACCTGGCACATAATAGGTCCTCAATAAATGGAAGAGTAATGAGGCAAAGTAAAGATGCAGCCGTTTACAACCTGGCAGAGGAGAGAAATTGTACCCAGATACTACTCCAGGAAGGTTGAAGATACTTGGAAAGGCTGATGGCATGGGAGGTCTAAGCAAGGAGAGACTGACTAGAGCTGTAGGGAGAGTTCAGGGAAGCCTTCCTGGAGGAAACAGAATTTGAGCTGAACCTTGAATGTTATTTGCATATCAACTGTGCTATAACATATATAGAATCAAGCTTTGCATATATTTTCACAGGAGCCTCAAAATGTCTCTCAATCCAATGTGCATGATATTCAATGTGCATGACTGTGCCTGGTTAAACGAGTCCCAGAGGAGCACTGTTAGGATTGTTATGTGGTATTAAGAGACAATGCACATTCTGGAAGCTCTTTACTTCACAAATCCAATCATTGAAAACCCAGCTCTATACACTTGACATGGGAAAAAACCCACCAAAACTCTATTAATTAGGATAAAGGCTAACCTGCTGTCACAAAGATACCCCCAAATACAATGACATAAGGGAGATAAGTTTACTGTACTCTCAATGAACCTTCCCAAGGTGAGCAATCAAGGCTGGGCTGCTCCTCTGTTTCATGTGGCCATTCGTGGACCCAGGTTCCTTTCTTTCATGATAGTGCTCTGCTTTCCTTAGGGCTTCATCCTCATCTGCATGGTCCCTCTGTGATGCAGTTCATGGGACAGGAAATAGAGGATCTGCAGGGCAAGTGGCTCAGAGACAGTGCAGAAGTTCCACGTGTTATTGCCATTGACATCCCATTGGTCTAAACTTAATCATACACTTAGTAGACATAGCTAGCTCTCTGGGAGCCTGGAAGTGTGGTCATACACTGGCAATACCCTGGCTTATATTCTATTCCTACAGAAGAAGGAAGAAATGGATGCTGGTGGATAGCCATCAGTGTCTACTGAGGGATGACTGTACACAAAACGATCAGCTATTTACAAGCATATCCAGGGAATTCTGGCAAACAACGAATCAGTCTTTTACTGCAGGCTAAAGAAATACATATGGTCCAAATTGTCCAGAATCCACAGGGTGGTAGAAGTTCTGATGGCTTCACTAGTCCAATTATATGTGGAAAGTTTTAGTCTTGGTCTCTCAGGACCCATCTGGAGCTTCCTCCTTTTTCTCCCCTCTTCTCCCACACACCCCTTGGCCATTTTCATCCTGTTGCTTCTTTCTTTAAGTTTCCTTCTCCCAGTGTCTTGCCTTTAATTTGTGTTGTTAGGCATCCCCTGCTCCATCTGGTCTCAGTGCTGGGAAGGGGGGCCAGGGTGAGGGACTTCACATCCTACCATGAGAGGTAGGGAGAGGGAAGAGGTCCTCACCAAGGCCTGGCTTCAGGCAGAGGGCCTCTGAAACATTTCACCTCTTGCACTGTGAGGGTCAGTTCCTGCTGTGCAGTACACTTAAAGACTTTGTGTGTCTTTCTTCTCTCTGAGGTATAAGGCACAGTCCTCTCTTGCAGACTTAGTCACTGGGGGTAGCAGAGAAAAGGTGATGGAGAAAGGGGAGAAATGTCCACTCCACCACAATGGAAAGAATTGATTAATGAACGAATGAGGGAGTGGATGAATAAATGGAATTTTTTTGCCTCTTGTTCCCCATTGTGCAGGGAGATAACGGGATGTAAGTCAGATGTGGTCCCTTCTCCCGTGGGGCTTCCAGCCTGGTGCTAAAGAGAGCCCCTGATCAATCGTTCCGAATGGACTGAATTTACAAGGGTAGAAGTACAAGGGGCTTTGACACCTGTAAGGGGTGGCCTAGGTTGGCATGTGAGGTGAGAATAGGCTCATCTTTTAAAGTAAAGGTTCAGCCTATGATTTCACTGACATGACAGAATTAACTGGATGAGGGGTGAGTGGGTGGGTGGCGTGGAGGATGCACAGGGGAGAAGACCATTCTAGGACCACAGAAAAGAATCTCGAGAATCTTGCGGCCAGAGTGTGGCCCCCTAATGGGACCAAGAGATGGTCACTGTGGCTGGAGAGCAGGAAATGATAGGGTGAGGGAAGAATGGTGCCTGGCCATGTAATTCTCTCTGAGGAGTTTGAAATGATTCTGAGGGCTAGAGGAAACGATTGAAGAATTTTAAGTAGTCAAGTGACATGAATAGATTTGCACTTTAAAAGAAATCCATCTGGAATCAGTGTGGAGAATAAATTGGTAGACGGAAGGGAAAAGGACAAAGCAGAGGCCATTGCTGTGAACTCAGAGCAAGAGTGGTGTGGGTGGAGAGAATGGGGGGAGGTCCTAGGGTCCCCAGTTTCCATCCAGAGGATGCCTCGGAGGCTAAGGAGATGAAAGAGGGGTTTTCCCAGCAGATCTACTTATGGGGAAGTGCGTTCTGAAGACCCCAACCTCTAGCTTGCACTCTCCCTCTCAACCAGCATCTTGTGAGGACAGGTCTTCTTGTGACAACTGCAATGGGTTGTTACAGATGAAGAAACTGACTCTGTGAGGGGTTAAATAATTAGCTCATCGTCAAATTGTTGGAGATGGCCGATCGGAGCTCAAACCAAGACAGGAGGGCACAAAAAGCCCACGTCCTTCTCCATCACAGCAATGTCTGGGGAGAAGCCCTGGGTCTATGCTGCCTCTGAGTCTGCCATGGACGCATCCTTCCTTGCACCGTGAAGACCGACTCCTAATGTGTTATGCTGAAGGAGTTTGTGGTTCCTTCTTTGAGTTACAAGCACAGTTCTTCTCTTACAGATTTAGTTTCTGGAGATAGCAGAGGAAGAGTGATGGAAAAGGGAAAATAGTGATGGAAAAGGGAAAATGTGCCCACACCACCAAAATGGAAACTGTGCCCATCCTGGGGTTTGGATAGTGGACAGGAACCAACAAAGAAAAATTAGGAATTGGGGGAATGTAACAAGAGAGATGAGGGGATAAATCTCACCCTGAGTTTAGAGTACCATGACCCTTCCTTTTCCCCACTGCCCCCCCATGATCCGACCACATGGAAGAATAGAAAGAGCGGGATTTTGTTTATTTATTTATTTTATTTTTAAGTATTTATTTATTTATTTATTTATTTATCTATCATCAGTGTATACATGTCAATCCCAATCGCCCAATTCATCACACCACCAGCCCCCACCCCCCCTCTGCTTTCCCCCCTTGGTGTCCATACATCTGTTCTCTACATCTGTGTCTCAGTTTCTGCCCTGCAAACCAGTTAATCTATACCATTTTTCTATATGCGTTAATATACGATATTTGTTTTTCTCTGACTTACTTCACTCTGTATGACAGTCTCTAGATCCATCCACATCTCAACAAATGACCCAATTTTTTTCCTTTTTATGGCTGAGTAATATTCCATTGTATATATGTACCACATCTTCTTTACCCATTTGTCTGTTGATGGGCATTTAGGTTGCTTAGAAAGAGTAGGATTTTGAATCCCAGTGGTCTAGGATGTGTATCTAGTCTCTACCTATTAGTGGCTCTGAGGTTTTCAGCCTTTTATATAAACTTTCAGAACCTCAATGTCTTCATCTGTAAAATGGGGATAATAGTACCCATATTAAGAGTTTTGAGGTAGATTGACACAGAACATGTATGGAAAGGGCTGGTCAAGACAACTGGTACATGATCAATACTGAGGGCAATGGGTTTCCTCATTTCCAAGGTGACCATTTAATTTATCATCCAATGGGACACTTGTGAGAGTGAAAGGAGATGTTGTAATAATTACAGTAGGACAACAGGTGAAAGCTGGAACTGTTCACACCCACTGTCACCAGAAGCCACTCCAGTCGCTGCTACCCCAATTCTGCCTGGGCCCAGATTTCTGCTCTGGGGCTGTCAGAACTCTTCATTCCTTCAGGTTGTTCATTCATTCATTCATTCAGCAAAATAATGCCAGGTCTGGTGATAAGTACAATGGAGGCAACAGCTAACAAGACCCAGTTCATTGTACTTCTCCTGGAGGAGTTCAAAGTTTGATGGAAGGGCCAGGCAGTGACATCACATTGTGATCACTGCAACCTTAGGGGTGATGGCAGTGTGTCTGGAGGTGGGACATAGATGCTTGGAATTCAGTGTTGGAAGACACCCTTGAGGTTGCATTCCCTTCATTTTATAAGAAAGGATACTGAGCCCCAGAGAGGCAAACCTACTTGATCAAAGTTACCCAGCAAATTAGGGTTCACATGGGAGACTAGAGCCCCAAATTTTATCCTGATGCAGGACACCCAGGATACTGATGACACAACAGCTTTGGCCAACCATACATCCTTCCTGGGCCCTGCCCAGCAACTCCCCATCTCGTCCTCCATTGGGAGCTCTGGACCATCCCTTCTCCTCCTCTACATTCCTCTCCTCTACACGTTCCTCTCTTCCATGCCTTTGGTTGGATACCATGGGGGATGCCGACATGAGTCAAAGAGCTCCTAGCACTTAAGGAAGATGGATAAATAAATAACAAATGAAAAAAAGCAGAAAGAAGAAATTGTTCACTAGCAGTAAAAGCGATGTGCATTGGTAGTTTAAGGTGATTAATTCTGGTGGAGGGATTGGAGATGACTACTTTTGGAAGGTGATATTGAAACTGAGCCAAGACACTTACTAGAAACTTTTTCCATAGGTGGAGAAATGGAAAGGCAGGTCAAGACCAGCATGGATGAAAGCACGGAGAATGAAAACACATTTCCTATTTATGTGGTTATTGGTGTGTGTTGGGGGGCAGGCAGGCAGATACATGAGGTTTGAGGAACAATGAGGTAAATAGGTTGTAGATGGTCTGAGATGCCTTTTGGAAGGGGTATTTCTTTAATACCAATAACTAACACCAAAACAACTGCAATGCTACTAATACTAATACGAATATCAATACAAATACTATTACTTCAGTGCCCTCTACTAGCCATGTTGGCCATTATAGTTGTTTAGATTTAGAACTCGTGATAAATATTTGAGTTGGATGTTATAGTTTCATTTTGCAGATGAGGAACTCTAGGCTCACAGGGGTTACCTGTTCATCTAAGTTCACTGGGATGGTAAATGACAGGCAGATGAGCTATTCAATTCCAGACCTCTTTGCAGTAGGCAGAGGCCTCAGGGAAATGTGGAGTGAGGTGTGGGAATGGCCTTTGTCACCAAAGTGACCTGGGTTAGAATCTTGCTGATACTACCTCCCAACAACGTGATCTTGAATGTGTCACCTCACCTCTCTAAGCTTCAGTTCTCTCATGTCTTAGACAGGCATACTCATCGTGTATATTCCAGGAGTGGTATTAAAAGGATTTAACAACTGGTTGGCATGGCACTGACCAGTCAAGATGGATGCCATCTCTAAACAATCAGGATGGCCATTCTGAGGATCACCTCTGCCCACTTCATTAGGCTGTTGTGGAAACCAAGTGAAATTGTGCTTGTAAAGCATTTAGAACTGTGCTTAGCATATTGGAAGCACTCAATAAATCTTGGCAAATCAGAGAGTTTAGGGTAGAACAAGAATAGAGTTTAAAAAGGAGAGATCAGATGGAAGAGATGACGTGGGGTAGATTCTAAAGGGCCTGACGTTTGAGTTACAGCTCCATATAAGGACAAGAAGTTAGGATTTAGGGTCCAACAGATCCAGGCTTAAATGTCGGCTTCCTGCTTGGCAACTAATCTGTGAAGTGACCTGAGACATATTACTCAACCTCTTTGAGCTGGAGTCCTCAAATGTGAACAAGATTAAAAACAAAAAAACACAATTCCTTCCTGTAGAGTGATTGTAAAGACCATGAATTATGGACTGAATGTTTGTGTCCCCTCAAAATTGATATGTTAAGATCCTAACCCCTAATGTAATAGTATTAGGAGATGGGGGTCTTTGGGTGGTAATTAGATCATGAGTATGGCCTCCCCAAGAATGGGATTATAAGAGACAGGAGATCTCTTTCTCTCTCTCTCTATTTCTCTCTCCTCCTCTCTTTTGCTCTCTCTGCTCTCCACCATGTGAAGATATATCAAGAAGATGACATTTGCAAACCAGGAAGAGGACACTCATCAGATATTAGATTGGCCAGCACCTTGATCTTGGAGTCCCCAACCTCCAGGACTGTGAGAAATAAATGTTTGTTGTTTAAGCTACCCAGTCTGTGGTAATTTCTTATAGCAGCCTGGGCTAAAGTACCATGTTAATGCCTAGGAAGGGTCAGCCTTCATGGGTTCACACATAGTCATAGAAAATGACTTCTCTCACCATGGAGTGGCTTACTGTTTATTTACAAGGGGGTTTGATTTGATTGGGATCTTCGTTTTCTCTTCCCCACTGTGTCTGGGAAGATATTTCTTTCCCAGATGGAAGCTTGAAATGACGCTTGAAAATATCTTGATCTATCATAGTAAAGTAGATCATTGTGATATTAAATATATTTTTCCTTAGTTTATTGTGCCCAAGACGGTGGGTGTTAAGTTGGTATTTTCTGTGTATTATTATAAATTGAAACATGTGACAAGCTTAGACCCAGGGAATGCATTTTGTGGCTGCTAATTTGTTTGTTACCTAAAATGGTGCAGAAAAGAACAAAGGTCAATTGGTGGCATTAAGCTTGTGCTTCTTCTTTTATCCAGGGCTGCTGGTTGCCTAGCAAGTTGTGGGTGGGATGCATGTATGCTGAGCTCCCAGGATGGTTAAAACTAGAAGAGACAGATTCTAGTGCGGGAGGTGAGGGGATGTAGGCAGCTGATCTGGGCTGAGTGGGAGCTCTGAAATGAGAGAGATTTCAGGTTGAATCCAGGCTCTGAAAAGTGTGTGTCCTTGGGCAGGTGGCTTTATGTATCTGAGCAACTGATCTTAAACACGGCATGAGGTGAGTGGTGGATGGGAGGAAAGAATGGGGCAGTATTGGAGGAAACATGCTGCCTTAAAGGACCAAAGTCATGTCTACATTTTACCATCATGTTTCAGCATCCCACAGAAAAAAAGAGTCCTTTGTGCCTTCCAAGATGTTTGAACTGGCTTAATCAGCTAGGATTTGAAACTGAGTTTTTCAGGCTCCAAAGCTGAAGTCCTAGGTTTTATTTTCTGAACTAATTTATGCCTTATCATTTTGGCATGTTTATTCATGAGTTTCTTTACTGGGGATGCCTTCATCTTTGCATATCTAAATCTTACCAATCTTTCAAAACCAGCTCAAATGCTACCTTGTCCAAAAAGCCTCATCTTTTTTCTCTCTTTAAGCACTTGTTTGTTTTTATTTTTTGCTAGATTACACAAATGAGCTCTCCTGCTAAACTATAAACTCCTATGTAAGCTCACCTCTGTGTTTCCATAGCACTTACGGTGGTATAATTCTCATGATAGGTGTTTTATGCTTGTTTGCTGGATTGCTGAATGTTTGCAAAGAGAAAGGCTATTTGTTGAAAGGATTCAGGAAGCAAAGAAATGCCACACAGTGGATAGGAAGACAGTGAAGATCTGAAAAGTAGGTTTAAGATGCTGCCCCTCAAAGCATTTGATTATTAAGGCTTCTTAGATTACTCATTCTTGTGATGTTTGAAGGGCGAGATCATGCTTCTACATGGTGATTGTATTTGCTTTAATATTTTTTTCACTGCCAAGGCCAAGTGGATCTCCATTATATTTATTTCCTAATAACAAAGCCCTGCTTTGTTATTGGTTTCTTACTGTGGTGATCAGAAACTCCTTATACTTTGAATAATTTGAAATGAAGCAGGCAGGAAAGGAGAGCAGGACCTGCCTAAGAAATATTTGACATGATTCTCTTAAGGATTTTTTTCTTTTGCGTTTGTTATAGTACGAGTAAAATGATTAGAATTCTTAGTGAAAGCAAAGGCCAGAATTAAGAATAAAAGAAAGCAGATTTGGACTGAAACTAAACCTAGATGAGATGAATATTGAAAGTGAAAGTAAAACCCAAAGAGAGGCTATGTTCTGCGGTGTGTATATTTATATTAAGAATAATAGATTCAAGATGCATTACTTGGGGGCAGTCATTAACTCGTGATTTTATTTAATAAAAGCAGTTTTGTTTTTGCAGATATTCTCCTGTTTTTTGTACGTACTCATTCCTAAAAACATGCATGTGCTAACCTCACATGTGTCAAAGATACAGACATTCAGGTTAGGGTAGGAGCTCCATTCCAGGGAGCTTAAAACACTATAAAATCCCTAATTACATCTTCACTTTTAGTCACAATCTTCAATAATATGTTATTAATGATGTTTTGCACGTTAATCTTTCATTTCTTTTCCTTCACAATTAATCGCATGTCTGGTTGACCCAAGCTAAGTTCATTAAGCATTGAATTGAAGCAAAGCTTTGTTGCTTTGGGTGTGCTTGAAGAGTTCCATCTTAGTTTTCAATGAAACATGTATGAGGCTTATGTTTCCTATTGCTTGTGTCAAGAATTTTATTCTTCCAATTTATCCTGATTTTTATTTAAAAAATAGGGACAAAATATAATAAAACAGTGGGTTTTTGAAACAAACAAGCAATGGAACTCTTTTTAAATAGAATCTTCCCCAGATCCTAGTCTGTAAAGCATATAGAAGTGAAACAACCTTGTTTAGAATTGGGAGAGTGACACAGGGATCTCAGAGGCACCTCTATGGGCTCCCTGGAACCCTGTTTGGTGATCTCTGCAACATTATGTTCATATTTATGCATTAAAACCTATTGTACGCCCAAGATGGTGACATTGTCAGAAAGGAACTTGGCAAGTACTACTATTAAATAGTTCAAAGTGTTCATTTGTCAGCTCATAGAGGAAAGTCTTTCTTGGGTATATCTAAGGCAGTTCATGGTGTCAATATGTGTTGTATGAAAATACAGGTCTTCTGAAAGTAGAAGTTTTGGAAGTGGATGACTGAAGCATTTCACTGGTCTGGAACCACTCGTTCAGGTGCAGTGCTGGGACAGCTCTGTCCTCTTCCTTTCTCTGACAGGTGTTCCACCAGCCCCTTGCCCTGATTTCCCATCCTTCCACTCACCTGTTCTTGGCTCTGAGATAGCATTCCTCTGCCCTGTTCCGTCTGGCACCTAAGCAACTTTGTAGGTATGGAATGAAGAGACAGATTTTTGGAAGGATTTCAAGTCCTTAAGGCCTGTGTAGCATGTGACAATTTAGACCTTCAACACCAACCTCGCACCAGTTGTTACGTTGGAATTGCTGTGAGGTCAGTCATTTCCCCGAGTCTTTGCTCATTTGGAAAATGAGTTCTCTGTTCACATCCATTCATATTTTATTCAACACACATTTACTGAATTCCTGACACAGGTAAAGCACTGTGCTAAATGTTGTGGGCCCTCCTCCTCCTCTTTGAAATGCCTGCACAAACAATACCTCCTCTGTGAACTTTTTCTACCTTCATCATGTAAAATTAGGGCTTCTGGCTCTGAGCTGGTACTTTATACATAACTATATGTGGGTATTAATTACAAGCTACAATCTAGCTGTTCACAGGACTGTCTCTCCTGGTTGAATATGACCTTCTCGAGGACAGGTGCTTGCCTTAATCATTTTTGTCTCACTTAGCACAGTGTGATTTGGACATATCAGGCCATCTACATATGGAAAGAAGGGAACCTGTTTGTGGTGGACACACCCTAATATGTGTCTATCCCCTCCCTTAGAGTGGAGGCAGAATCTGTGACTTGCTTCTAGACAACAGAAAATGGTAAAAGTGGTGATAGCTATTTCTGTCATTGCCTTGTATTATATAAGGCTCTAAGTAGATGGGAGTGAGAGGTACTTCTGCTAGCTTTGAAGAAGTAATTTGCAATTTGTAGGAGGACCTATGGATGGGTCCATGTGGCAAGGAACTGAGGGTGCCCTTTTGGAGCTAAGAGTGGCCGCTGGCTAATAGCAAGTAAGAAATCATGGGCCCAAGTCTCAAACCTGAAACGAAATGAAATCTGACAATAACCCAAGTGGAAGTAGATTCTTCCCCAGTCAAGCCTCCAGATAAGAATGTAGCTCAACGGATGTCTTTTTTTTTTTTTTTTTTTGCAGTATGCGGGCCTCTTACTGTTGTGGCCTCTCCCGTTGCGGAGCACAGGCTGCACAGGCTCAGTGGCCATGGCTCACGGGCCCAGCCGCTCCGCGGCATGTGGGATCTTCCCGGACCGAGGCACGAACCCGTGTCCACTGCATTGGCAGGCGGACTCTCAACCACTGCGCCACCAGGGAAGCCCCTCAACAGATGTCTTGATTGGAGATTTATGAGACCCTGAGTGGAGGACAAAGATAGACTATGCCTGGACTCCTGGTAGAAACTGTAATATAATGAAGGGACATTTTTTTAAGCTGGTAAATTTGTATCATCTGTTATGCAGGAATAGAAAACATATACCCTTGGGAGAGGATGTTCAGCAGGACATTTTCCTGTGGCTGCAGAATAGGCCACCAGAGTCCAGAATAGGGGGCAAAGAGGCAGTGTTTTCCTCCATCTAAAGAGAACTTCCAACATTCCCTAAATTTGAGCAAGAGAGACCCTCACCATAACCACTCCTTGGTTCTTCACCCAATCTATATAAGAGAAAACTTGGAGGAAAAAGGAAGAGAGTCTTTGTGGTTATTGTGCTGATGGAATTGTTCAGGTAGGAACTGACTGCCTCATCCCTCTCCACTTCAAGTCAAGTGCTAAGAGCTACCAGAGCATCCCTTGTAAGGTAGGGATCAGCTACAGGAAGCTGTGATGATCATCTTAGTCCTTAGTCACACCTGTACTTAGGTAGTGGATCTGCCTCTTGAATAGAAGAAAAAGGAATGAAAGTGAGTTGGTAAACTTAGGAAAGGCGGGCACTTGGGCAATCAGCACGGTCATCGCTTGGTAAGCCCAGAATTGTGAGTGTTCTGGAGGTTAAGAGGATGCTGAAGAACATACTGGATTTGATCAACTCAGGCTGTTCACTAGGTAGGGAGACTGCAACACCAGTGGGAGCTGAGTGGGAGAGTGAAGAGGCCAATCTAGATTTCCCAAGGAAGGGATCTGTACTTTGGGGAGCCTTCACAGGTCCCTGGAGGAAGCCACACAGGAGAGTCAGCATGTAGATGCTCACCATATAAAGGGCATCTGTGGTCCAAAGCAGTGAATATAAAGCGGGGATTCAAACACATCGAATTGAATAAGGAGACCTTTAAGCCTTTCCCATGCCTCCTATCTCTTCTCTATTCCCAACTGTTGAGGAACAAAGAAGCTGTCTTGAGGGAGAAGATGGGAGGAAGTGAAAAATTAGACCAAACAAACACCTTTCCACTCAAATCCTCTCAAACCACGTGTCCAGCCCATGAGAATGGCGGGGGTGGGGGTGGGGGGGGGTTAACTTAGTAGCAGAGATGAAACTGAAGTTTTAAAATAGAAGGACTTTAAATACTGAAGGTAACCATGAAGTTATGTATTCTGCCCAGTTGTCATCAAGGGTTGGGAGAGACAGAATTAAAAGAGTATGCCTGAAAGCAGGGCTTGGGAAAGAGAATGATTGTCTCATGTATGTGACCCCAATGAGTTAAGACTCCTTAATACACTTAGGTTTGCCTTCAGTGAGTTCACAGGTGACCAGGGGAGATATAATAAAGTCAGAAATAACAAATACTAGATAGGATGAGATGAATGTACCACATCAAGCGTTCTGGGAATTTAGAGGATAGATGGACTTTTCTCACTGGGAGACAAAGGAAGGCATCACATGTTGTCCATAAATATTCTTTGATGTCATCTCAACAATGATGATATGTGTTTGAAAGCAAAAAGTTCTCCATGGCTAACATCCCAGAATTATGAAAGATGTTGGACTATCTTTGTTTCATTTATTTTCTACATTGATGGATTTTTACAGGATTGGACTCTGCACAATTGGCTGAGTATCAAGCTGAAACTCCTGAGTTATGCTCTAGCTTTTCTTCCACTGTTAAGTAATAGCCATTTAAAGTAACAGCTTAAACCGTCTTTTCTCTCTCCTTGTCCTCTCCCTTATTGAGGATGGAAAAAGCAGAAATGTAGTATGTTCTGGCTATTACAGTAATTCATGATAATAATGAACTTGATCCTTCTCTATAGCTGTGTTTGAATGCTGGGTCCTGGAAAACAAGAAAATATGCATCAAAGTAAGATAGAAAATTGAGTTGACAAGGATATTAGAATTTATTTAGCATAACCTAACTAAGGCAGTGAAAGTGAAAATTGAGAGGAGGGGATGGATTTTTGATTTCTTCAGGACTTGACGGTTAGATGTGGGGGTCAGTAAAGGAGAAGGGAGAATGGGGTAGATACTGAAATTCTACCTTGGGCATCTGGGTATAATCATGGAATCAGGAAATACTGGAGAAGGAGCAAAATTTAGGAAGAAAGTGTTGCATCCTGTTTTAAACTCCCTGTCAAGGTTTGCTAAAATCATGAAAGACTTGTTCTATGAGCTCAGTGGCTGTCTCCCAAGGTTATGGTCACTGAAGTGGGGATGGTTTAGTCTTGGTGGGTTTTTCTGTTTATCAAGCTGAATATCAAACTACCACAAAGTGTGCCAAGGCAAAATGGGCATGGGTGTGGGCATATTCATTCAAAAATAGTCACTGTGTGCCTACTCTGTATCAGGCACTGTTCTGGTACTGAGGAATAGTCTGGTGCAGCAATGCACAAGGTCCTTGCCCTCGTGGAGCTTGCATGTGCATGGAGACATCAGAAAATAAACAAATAAATGAACAAGAGAAATATGAGGCTAAAGTCCATTCTAGGCAGAGATGAGAAGGTCCACTGTGCTAGAGAGTAACCAGGGGCTAGTGTGAGCTGGACACTGTGGTGATTGTTCTGCTCACGTCTTCATAGCCATTCCTTTCCCAGTCCTGGCCTCCCTCCGTGTACTTGCTGACACAATTTCAGTTTTCCTGGGGTGCTTGCCTTCTGGTCATCTTAGGGAACGTGACGCTTTTCCAGATCCCTCCTTAATATCAATCATGGTTATTTCTTCCTTCTTACCAGTGATTAGTTTCAGTAAAGCAGGTCCTGGCCAAAGGGATCTATGAGTTACCAGTTGGGGAACTTCTTTCTGGTAAAGGTTTTTCTACTAAAAAAAGCTGCTTGGAAGGAAATGTCTGTCTTCTTTACAAGACATCATTGTGTCCTCCTGTGATGTCTGGAGCAGTTGCAATCCCCCTGTGACCCTGAAGGGAGCATTGCTGACCTGCTGAAGATGACAGAGTAAAAACTTGGAAAGGACCTGGGTCTTTGCTGAAGTCCTAATGCTGTTGAATTATCCAACATCAGAATTATCCTTCCTCTATGCTATGTGTTGTGTGAGTTACCAAAGCTTTGTTTTAGCTGTTTCTAGTTGGGTCTTCTTTGTTACTTGTTGCTGAAGCCATCTTAACTGGTATGTGTGGGTTGGGGGAGGACATGTCAACATGGTGACTTTCAAGCTGACAGATGAATGTCATGAAGGAGCCAAGTTATGTAAAGAAATAGGGGAAGAGCGCATTCCAGGCAGTGGGATCAGCAAATAGAGATGCCCAGTGGGGGAGCAAGCGTGAAGCGTTTGAGGAAAAAACAGCGGGCCACTAAGGTGGTGTGGCGAGTGACGGGAACATAAATGGAGAGGAGGTCAGACATTACAACCTACATAAGGAGCTGGGATTCTTTTTTATTGTAGCACAATAGAGGAGTTTGGATTTTAATCTAAATACAGTGGAAATCATTGGAGAAGTAGGTCCATCTCTTTCATTTTTTTCATTCCCTAAACCCAACACATAGTTGAACTAAATTGTAGTTTACAGGTTTTCAGTTTGATCAAAATAATTCCAACATTAGAAAGATCATTTGAAAGAGAATATTTTTCTCTAATGCTCCAACGTAAAGAGGTAAACTCCTTGACAACAGGCAAAGGGGTTTCTCACAATTCTTTTTATCAGACACAACTTCAGAAACTAAGTTTACAGGTAAAGAAAGTCAGAAACACATGCAAAACTGCGGAGATGACGACTCTTAATTAGCTGCATCAAATGACTCTTGGCATTCCTAATTTTCACCTTTTTGTAACAATTCAGTTCATTCCAAGGTCTTACCAGAGTAGACAGGCATGAAATGAATTCTCCACAATAGGTTACCAATGGCAAAGAAATTGCAAGCTTTGAAATGGCTGGAAGAAATCACGTGATCTCCGGCTCTTGCTTTTCCCTAAACTGTGAATTCTGTCAACATTAATTCTGCGAAATATGTAGGCTGCATTCTTTGGGAGAAACGAAACATTTTATTTTCTCTAAGCCTTATGTGTATTCCATCTTTTCCCTAAGCCCTGCTCTCATGAGGAGGATATTCTCCGGTGGGCGTGTAGTATAGTGGATGAGAACTGGAAATCAGGGTACCTGGGCGCTAGTGGGTCTGGATGTGTGTAAAAGATAATAATATAGGGGGTTTTAGTAGACTGCATGTTCTCTATGGATCAGTAGTGCGGTGGGGCTTTCCCCTCTCTCATACTCTAGCATGCCCCGTATGCTAGCCACTTGCTACTATCTGTACTCTCTTGAAGGGTCCACACAATTTCCTCCCGTTGGATCTTTTGAAAACACCATGCCCTCTTCCCGGAATGTCCTTTCTCCACTCCTCTGTTCTTTAAAACCCAAAGCTTTCTCTGTTAAGCTTTCTGTGTTGGGTATAAACTCTGTGTGCCTTCTCAAATTCCCTTGACCATTCCCCTTTTTTTCATGCTGCTGCACACCACCTTCTGGATAATGCCATCCCCTGCTTTGCCGATATCCTTATGAACTCCGTGAGGCGACTGGGATCCGGAACGAAGCCCTGAATCTGCATTTCCTTCATGCCTCACATGCCGAGCCCCTCAGGCTTTTGAGACTGAGACTTAAAAGTTCTGCTTTGGGATCTGGGATCTGGGTCCTTGATTGGATGCTGAGGGGCTGGAAGATGTAAAGTGTGGAGGAATCAACTTGCTGTGGGTGGCCTTGTACCAATGGAAGTCGGCAGATGAGAGCAGGGAGCCAGGCTGATAAATTCCAACTCTTTTTGCCCTGTTTTGGGTTGCTCAGAAATGTAGTTTCTCTTTGCAAACTTTCCAGAGAAATCTTTCCAGAGGCTGAGTAAACATACCTCAAATCACTGGCTATATCTCTTTGTTGCATACTGTGAAGCGGTAGCTGCTGCATTGCATTGTATTGTTTAGTATCTTTCCTTACTACATTTCCCCCTTTCTCCCTACCCTTATGCCCCTGAGCTTGCACATTGTAAATAATAATTCTTGTCTTGTGACCTTCCTGACTCCTTCCCACTGGGCTTTGTTCATACCTCCTCTGTGGGACAGCAGAAGCTCTCTTAACCCATCTCCTCTTACTGACTCCTAGATAGTCCAATGCTTCCCATTCCTTCTGTAAACCACTATGAATGCTCATCACCAGTAGACTCCTTGCTGTAGTCTCATGTGCCCTTATGCGTCCACCTGAATTGTATGTTTATCCAGAGTGACTTATGTTTCCTCCAATTTTGTGTACACAGTGTTCCCTTATTACTATAACCATATAATGTAATTAAATGTTACCTAAGCCAATACATTATGGATGTGAAAATAATAGAGTTGTTTCTATGAAAATCTAGTTGAATAATTTAGATTTAAGGAAATGCTGCTTTAAAAGGAACTAGAGTCAAATTAGATATGGTAAGATAATTGTAAAACTTTGGGGAAAAATTGTAACACCTAGAAGGGTTCTGTAATCATATGGCTTTCCAAGGACATTTAAATTCTTGTTCTACTACTTTAAATAAACCGAAGTTATCAGAGTTGATATATTATTGGTGTGGTTTATGCAAGAAAGACTACACAGAATGCCAATGGTGGACCAACAGTTACAGAAAAGGTCTTGGCTCTACACCAGACGATTGGCAGCAATGAAAGCTTTACAGCAACTAATGGATGATTTAAGCATAGGAAAAAAGCAGGGTACCCAGGCAGTAGGCCCTGGAGGGCCCAAATTACCTACAGATCAATCTGCTGCTTAAAAATTTACAGAGGGGTTAAAATCACTTATCAATAGGAAAAATTTTATTAGAGAATAACTCTCCAATAAGGTTGATATAGTTCTAAATTTTAAGATGTTTTCCAGAAAACTGTGGTGCAAAAGGTAAAGCAAGTACTACATGTATACACAAAATTCAAACAAGGATTCTCAGCAGCCGCCAATAGCAGTGCAGACAGAATTCCAAATTCTGACTTTTTATTATTGGCAAAAGAAAAAGTCTCCAAGATTTAAGAGATATAAATTGTTTGTTTTTACAAGATAAGTAGTCTTCACAAAAATCAGCATAGACAGACTCTGAATTAGTCTATAAATTGATTTTTTCCTGTGAATGTACACATTCTGTGAAGAAACACTTGAAGAAAATAGACACCTAAAAAGCCTACACTTTCTTTATTAATGTTTTTTAAATTATGGGTTTTGACTCTCGGTGGGTCATGAAATAAATGTACTGAGTTGGGGAAAAGGATTTTAAAAAATATGAAGTAGAAAAAATAGAATAGAAAATATCAGTGTGAATTATATGTTATAAAGGTATTTCATGAAAATTTGTCTTATTATGTGTGTGTGGTATGTGTATATGTGATATAAAATTTCTGTGATGTAAAATTTCTCTTACCTTGTATTTCTGGCCAAAACTTTGAAAGCCTTTGATCTAACATATGCTTCTTCATGTTTTAGTTTTGAATAATGTAAAGAAAGTGATTTAAATAAATGTCAGGTTTTTATAACATAATGTAACTTCTTTGTTCCAAGTTATGGATCATGGGGTTATAAAATGTTTCAAAGATAATTTTGGAGTTTAATTTCAGAAATAGAGGACATGAATATATATATATATATATATATATATATATATATATATATATACACACACACACACACACGTGTATATATATGATACAAACAATCATTAAAAATCATTGACATTAAAGGAGATTTTCCTTTCAGTTTAGTGGGGAGTGAAATTCCCAGTTTGATATTTACTAAATCTCAGAGAAGAGAAAAATGTTGCCTGAGGTTGACAACATTGGAAAAATTCTGAACTACAAGAGGATAATTAAGAACATGGTTTAGTAACTGACCCCAGACAAATTGGAGGTGCCAATGATTTACAGAAAGATGATATATAACAATGAACTAATGATTCCTATTTGTTGCAATATATACTTAGCATCAGGGATGAAATCCTTCAGGGCATGACAGAAATAAACAACTCAAAAAATGAAGAAGACAGGGAAAAGGAAGTATAATATCAAGTCTAGAGCCCAAATCTTCTCATCATGCAGAAGCTAAAGTTGTCCCAGGTGGAATTTTATTCTATTGAATTGGTAGTCAACTGTGTTATGACACATGAAAAATGCACATGCTTCAAAAATATGTCTCAAGAACTATGTTTCTTTTTCTAAACAACTTCCAAATATTAAATAAATGAATATTTATATATTTTAAATTAAAGCAAAATATTTAAACTTTACATGTATCATTTTCATGATTCTCTGCTTTAACTGACTTTCTATTTATAAAATCAATACTGGTCTTGATGGTTTGCATAAGACTGTTGTTATTGCCTTCTATTGCCAGCGTTTTTCTTTCTGTCTTTCATGCCAGGATCTGGTGTTAGTCAAGTATACAGTTTCTGGATTCAGACCTCTTGGGATGGACTGTAGCTCTTCTGTCACCCACTAATGAGACCTGGATTTACAATTCAGTCTCTCTGGGCCTGAGTTCTCCCACTGGAAGGATGGAGCTGGGATATCACTTGATTTCATTAGATTAAAACTCAGATAACATATGTAAAGCCCTAAGCATAGGGTCAGATACACAATAAATATTCAACAGTGATAGTTTTCCCCACTCTGATGTCTTAAATTTACCATAAATATAATTTGCATTGTCTTTTCTCATTTCAAAACATTTTTCAGCATATATTTCAGATTGCCTGGCATTTCAACCATTTTCGGTGCTCCCCAAATCTTTAGGAGTTTTCTCAGAATAATAACAGTTAAAATGATAACATTAGCTTATATACTGATGGCATTTTATAATGTTTAAATTTGATGTGAGTGGCCTAATAGGGCTCATTTACCAGGTTTCATAGTTCAGGATTACAGTACTCAGAAACATTAATTTACCCACTCTCGGTCACCCAGCTCATGGATGGGAAGAGAAGACTGACCCATGCTCTCCTGACACTGAGCCCAGTTCTTTCCAACCCCTGTTGTCACATGCACAGTGCTCTGTGTGAGCCAACGTGGATCATACCGCATGGCCAAGCAGCCTTCCCTGAGAACTTGGAAACTGGTCCAACTTGGAGGAATCTCATTAGCACTTTTCAAAGCTTTACCCTGACTGCATTTTAAGTTGTATAATTTTTCTGGATCTGTATCTCGAATGGATGCTGGTTATTGGCAAGTACTATATCTCATTTGGGTGGAATTTTCCCCATAACATGATTCAAACTGTATTAAAAGACTAGAGAAAAAGGAAAAACAAAAACCCTTCAAATAAAAGGCATCCAGAGAGTCTCCTGCTATTTGACTTATAAAAATAATGGCAATGATTCACGAAGTTCATTATCTAATTCCTTCAAGACCCAAGGATTCATGCCATCTGGATCTCTTGGTTGGTCTCTGTTCGGTTTCTCCATGAAGCCTCTTGCCTCTTTTTTTGTCACAGCTGAAATAAATTATTGGGCTTCTCTTACTGTTCATATACATGACAATTCCAGACTTTAAAAAAATATACATAAAAAAGTATTTCAGTAGCTTGGAAATTTGCAATGGTTGTAATGTTTGGTATTTTTGTCTTGATTGTATTTTTAAATTACATCTACACTGTTGGCTGGGGTCAAATCATTCTGCATTTTTGCTGTGTTATTTGCTTTCCAGACTTCCTAGATTTAGAAAGCTTAGTTTTATTCCTTTCTCCATTTTATTAGGCTCACAGTCACCCTTAAAAGAATCAAAATCTCATCCAGAAACAACTGGCTGACTTCTTCCTAGAATTTATGGTTTTAGGGAGAGCAGCAAACTGATTTAATAAAATAGAAATTCCTTTTTGAAATTTGTTGTTTTGTCCATTTCTGTTCCCATTTTCCATATATGTATATATATTTAATTTGAAAATTTTTTTTAGTTTTTATTTTTCCTCAAACTATAGCATGAACCCAGGTAGACCTGGGTTTGAACCCCAGGTCCTTTTTCATCTTGTGCATTTTTAGGGTCCTAGAAAGACAGATACTTCTAAGAAGAAGTTATCCATGTCCTCCCCATTGCTTAGGGTAGCCTGCATTCCTTCCTCATGTTCTAGAATAATCCTTCACATATGACTATTCTGGGGAGTGGTGAGGGAAAGTCAGGGTCAAGATAAACCTGAGGAGGAAGGAGTGGGAGGATTTGGAAAAGATTATTTCTCTCAACAGCACATAATCATGTTATGCACAAAAGCTAACAAGCGGGATTTGCAGTTGCCTGAAGCCTAGAAGCAGAGAAAGACGCAGAGGTAGAGAATGGACTTGAGGACACGGGGAGGGAGAAGGGTAAGCTGGGACAAAGTGAAGGAATAGTATTGACATACACACTACCAAATGTAAAATAGATAGCTAGTGGGAAGCAGCCGCATAGCACAGGGAGATCAGCTTGGTGCTTTGTGACGACCTAGAGGGGTGGGATAGGGAGGGTGGGATAGGGAGGGTGGGAGGGAGACGCAAGAGGGAGGAGATATGGGGACATATGTATATGTATAGCTGATTCACTTTGTTATAAAGCAGAAACTAACACACCATTGTAAAGCAATTATACTCCAATAAAGATGTTTTTTAAAAAAAGCTCATGCTTTTATTTTCTAAAAAAAAAAAAAACAACACCCCATATCTTAGAGACTTAGGAAGTTTAGAGACCCTAAACCATGCCGGATTCACTTATCTTCAGCTGTAACTTATGAATTAACACCTGTCCTGCAAACACACAAAGCAGTCTTTCCTGGAAAATGAGCTCTTTAGGACTTTTCCTTCTACGGTAGACATGGAGTGCTCTTTTTTACACACAGTGCCTTTGAACATCCTTCATCTACTTGGACAATTCCACTCTGTAAAGTCCATTCCTCCTAAGATAGAAACCAGAAGTCTTTTGCCCAGTCACCCTTACAGCTTTGGTACATTCACGTGAGAAGAGTTTATCTAGAGACAGCTTAGCAGTTAGAAGCTAGTGACACGAAAATTGTGGGGTCCGCAAGAATCCATGCTGTAAGGATGGCACAGACATCCCAGGATCCAGGAGCTGAAGGGGCAGAGGTCCTGGTGGTGTCAGGGGCTGGGAGTCAGCATTGTAAACTCCAGCGCTTTCTCCATGGCTTTACAATTGCTGCGAGCTTACAGGCGATTTGGGTTCATGGGGGTGTCATCCTTACACTTGGTTCCCACATCCATATAAATGGAGCCGCTACCACCGACCTCATGGCATCACTGCTAGGATGAAATGGTAAGGGACATGCAAACACCTAGCACTTGGTCTCACCAATGACTATGAATGTCAGTTTCTTTCCTTCCTTTCCCTACAGTTTCTGTTTCATTTCTCTCTCCAGGGTCGTGAGTTAATTGTCTCACAAATCCAAGGGAGCTGAGCTGACTGATCATGATTCTAGGGTGTTAAGTCCCCAGGTTCAGAGCAACGCCAAAGAGGGGCGGTACAGCAAGCCTAAGAGATGAGGGGAAAGGGCAGGGGAAGGGACTTCTAGGCAGAGGAAACTACAAGAGCAGAGGACTGGGCTCCAAACCATTTGGCTGCGAGAAACAGGAATATTCAGTTTGCCTGGAGAATGCAGGGTGAGCTTGCATTTCTGCAGTCAGTTTTGATGTCACATAAACATAATTATTGACACGGAAAGTTGTTCACACTATGCTATTAAGTGATAAAAGCAGATTACAGAGTAGTAAATGCAATATGAAGCCATTTTTGTATGGTATATATGTGTATATGAATGTATGCATATATGTAATATATAGACACACATAAAAATCTAGAAGAGGATACATTAGTTTTTCTTTTTTTTAAACATCTTAATTGGAGTATAATTGCTTTACAATGGTGTGTTACTTTCTGCTGTATAACAAAGTGAATCAGCTATACATATACATACCCATATCTCCACCTTCTTGCATCTCCCTCCCACTCTCCCTATCCCACCCCTCTAAGTGGTCACAAAGCACGGAGCTGATCTCCCTGTGCTATGCAGCTGCTTCCCACTAACTATCTATTTTACATTTGGTAGTGTATATATGTCCAGGCCACTCTCTCACTTCGTCCCAGCTTACCCTTCCCACTCTCTTTGTCCTCAAGTCCATTCTCTACGTCTGTGTCTTTATTCCTGTCCTGCCCCTAGGTTCTTCAGAACAATGTTTTTTTTTAGATTCCATATTTATATGTTAGCATACGGTATTTGTTTTTCTCTTTCTGACTTACTTCACTCTGTATGACAGGCTCTAAGTCCATCCACCTCACTACAAATAACTCAATTTCATTTCTTTTTATGGCTGAGTAATATTCCATTGTATATATATGCCACATCTTCTTTATCCATTCATGTGTCAATGGACACTTAAGTTGCTTCCATGTCCTAGCTATTGTAAATAGAGCTGCAATGAACACTGTGCTACATGACTCTTTTTGAATTATGGCTTTCTCACAGTGTATGCCCAGTAGTGGGATTGCTTGGTCGTATGGTAGTTCTATTTTTATTTTTTTAAGGAACCTCTATACTGTTCTCCATAGTGGTTGTATAAGTTTACATTCCCACCAACAGTGCAAGAGGGTTCCCTTTTCTCCACCCCCTCTCCAGAATTTAGTGTTTGTAGATATTTTTTTTTATGAGGGCCATTCTGACTGCTGTGAGGTGATACGTCATTGTGGTTTTGATTTGCATTTCTCTAAAGATTAGTGATGTTGAGCATCCTTTCACATGTTTGTTGGCAATCTGTATATCTTCTTTGGAGAAATGTCTATTTAGGTCTTCTGTCGATTTTTGGATTGAATTGTTTGTTTTTTTGATATTGAGCTGCATGAGCTGCTTGTAAATTCTGGAGATTAATCCTTTGTCAGCTGTTTCATTAGCAAATATTTTCTCCCATTCAGAGCGTTGTCTTTTCATCTAGTTTATGGTTTCCTTTGCTGTGCAAAAGCGTTTAAGTTTCATTAGGTCCCATTTGTTTATTTTTGTTTTTATTTCCATTTCTCTAGGTGGTGTGTCAAAAAGGATCTTGCTGTGATTTATGTCATAGAGTGTTCTGCCTATATTTTCCTTTAAGAGTTTGATAGTGTCTGGCCTTACATTTAGGTCTTTAATCCATTTTGAGTTTATTTTTGTGTATAGTGGTAAGGAGTGTTCTAATTTCAGCGTTTTACATGTAGCTATCCAGTTTTCCTAGCACCACTTACTGAAGAGGCTGTCTTTTTCCATTGTATATTCTTGCCTCCTTTATCAAAACTAAGGTGACCATATGTGCGTGAGTTTATCTCTGGGATTTCTATACTGTTCCATTGATCTATATTTCTGTTTTGGTGCCAGCACAATACTCTCTTGATTACTGTAGCTTTGTAGTACAGTCTGAAGTCCAGGAGCCTGATTCCCCCAGCTCCATTTTTCTTTCTCAAGATTGCTTTGGCTATTAGGGGTCTTTTTTGTTTCCGTACAAACTGTAAAATTTTTTGTTCTAGTTCTGTGAAAAATGCCATTGGTAGTTTGATAGGGATTGCATTGAATCTGTAGATTGCTTTGGGTAGTAGAGTCATTTTCACAATGTTGATTCTTCCAATCCAAGAACATGGTATATCTCTCCATCTGTTTGTATCATCTTTAATTTCTTTCATCAGTGTCTTAATAGTTTTCTGCATACAGGTGTTTTTTCTCCTTATGTAGGTTTATTCATAGGTATTTTATTCTTTTTGTTGCAATGATAAATTGGAGTGTTTCCTTAATTTCTCTTTCAGATTTTTCATCATTTGTGTATAGGAATTCAAGAGATTTCTGTGCATTAATTTTGTATCCTGCTACTTTACCAAATTCATTGATTACCTCTTGTCATTTTCTGGTAGCATCTTTAGGATCTCTATATACAGTATCATGTCATCTGCACACAGTGACAGCATTACTTCTTCTTTTCTGATTTGGAGTCTTTTATTTCTTTTTCTTCTCTGATTGCTGTGGCTAAAACCTCCAAAACTATGTTGGTTAATAGTCATGAGAGAGGACAGCCTTGTCTTGTTCCTGTTGTCAGAGAAAATGGTTTCAGTTTTTCAGCATTGAGAATGATGTTGGTTGTGGGTTTGACATATATGGCCTTTATTATGTTGAGGTAAGTTCCCTCTATGCCTACTCTCTGGAGGGTTTTTATCATAAGTGGGTGTTAAATTTTGTCAAAAGCTTTTTCTGCATCTACTGAGATGATCATATGGTTTTTCTCCTTCAATTTGTTAATATGGCATATCACATTGATTGATTTGCATGAATTGAAGAATCCTTGCATTCCTGGGATAAACCCACTTGATCATGGTGTGTGATCCTTTTAATGTGCTGTTGGATTCTGTTTGCTAGTATTTTGTGGATGATTTTTGCGTCTATGCTCATTAGTGATATTGGCCTGTAGTTTTCTTTCTTTGTGACATCTTTGTCTGGTTTTGGTATCAGGGTGATGGTGGGCTCGTAGAATGAGTTTGGGAGTGTTCCTCTCTCTGCTATATTTTGGATGAGTTTGAGAAGGTTAGGTGTTAGCTCTTCTCTAAATGTTTGATAGAATTTGCCTGTGAAGCCATCTGGTCCTGGGCTTTTGTTTGTTGGAAAATTTTTAATGAGAGTCTCAATTTCAGTGCTTGTGATTGGTCTGTTTATATTTTCTATTTCTTCCTGGTTCAGTCTTGGAAGGTTGTGCTTTTCTAAGAATTTGTCCACTTCTTCCAGGTTGTCCATTTTATTGGAATACAGTAGCTTGTATTAATCTCTCATGATCTTTGTATTTCTGCAGTGTCAGTTATTACTTCTCCTTTTTCATTTCTAATTCTATCGATTTGAGTCTTCCCTCTTTTTTTCTTGATGAGTCTGGCTAATGGTTTATCAATTTTGTTTATCTTCTCAAAGAACCAGCTTTTAGTTTTATTGATCTTTGCTGTTGTTTCCTTCATTTCTTTTTCATTTATTTCTGATCTGATCTTTATGATTTCTTTCCTTCTGCTAACTTTGGGGTTTTTCTGTTCTTCATCCTCTAAATGCTTTAGGTGTAAGGTTAGGTTGTTTCTTTGTGATGTTTCTTGTTTCTTGAGGTAAGATTGTATTGCTATAATCTTTCCTCTTAGAACTGCTTTTGCTGCATCCCAAAGGTTTTGGGTCATTGTGTTTTCATTGACATTTGTTTCTAAGTATTTTTTGATTTCCTCTTTGATTTCTTCAGTGATCCCTTGGTTATTTAGTAGCATATTGTTTAGCCTCCATGTGTTTGTATTTTTTACAGTTGTTTTCCTGTAATTGATATCTAGTCTCATAGCATGAGGTTGGAAAAGATACTTGATACAATTTCAATTTTCTCAAATTTACCAAGGCTTGATTTGTGACTCAAGATATGATCTGTCCTGGAGAATGTTCCATGAGCACTTGAGAAGAAAGTGTATTCTGTTGTTTTTGGATAGAATGTCCTATAAATATCAATTAAGTCCATCTTGTTTAGTGTGTCATTTAAAGCTTGTGTTTCCTTATTTATTTTCATTTTGGTTGATCTGTCCATTGGTGAAAGTGGGGTGTTAAAGTCCCCTACTATGATTATGTTACTGTCGATTTCCCCTTTTATGGCTGTTAGCATTTGCCTTATGTACTGAGGTGCTCCTATGTTGGATGCATAAATATTTACAATTGTTATATCTTCTTCTTGGATTGATCCCTTCATCATTATGTAGTGTCCTTCTTTGTCTCTTGTAAAAGTCTTTGTTTTAAAGTCTATTTTGTCTGATATGAGAATTGCTACTCCAGCTTTCTTTTGATTTCCATTGACATGGAATATCTTTCTCTATCCCCTCATTTTCAGCCTGTATGTGTCCCTAGGTCTGAAATGGGTCTCTTGTAGATAGCATATATATGGGTCTTGTTTTTGTATCCATTAAGCCAGTCTATGTCTTTTGGTTGGAGCATTTAATCCATTTACATTTAAGGTAATTATCAATATGTATGTTCCTATCACTATTTTCTTAATTGTTTGGGGTTTGTTATTGTAGTTCTTTTCCTTGTCTTGTGTCTTCTGCCCAGAGAAGTTCCTGTAGCATTTGCTCTAAAGCTGGTTTGGTGGTGCTGAATTCTCTTAGCTTTTGCTTATCTGTAAAGGTTTTAATTTCTCTGATGAATCTGAATGAGATCCTTGCTGGGTAGAGTAATCTTGGTTGTAGTTTTTTCCCTTTCATCCCTCTAAATATGTTCTGCCACTCCCTTTTGGCTTGCAGAGTTTCTGCTGAAAGATCAGCTCTTAACCTTATGGGGATTCCCTTGTATGTTATTTGTTGTTTTTCCTTTGTTGATTTTAATATTTTTTCTTTGTATTTAATTTTTGATAGTTTGATTAATATGTGTCTTGGCATATTTCTCCTTGGATTTATCCTGTATGGGACTCTCTGTGCTTTCTGGCCTTGACTATTTCCTTTCCCATATTAGGGACGTTTTCAACTATAATCTCTTCAAATATTTTCTCAGTCCCTTTCTTTTCCTCTTCTTCTGGGACCTGTATTATTCAAATGTTGCTGTGTTTAATGTTGGCCCAGAGGTCTCTGAGTCTGTTCTCAATTCTTTTCATTCTCTTTTCTTTATTCTGCTCTATGGTAGTTATTTCCACTATTTTATCTTACAGGTCACTTATCCGTTCTTCTGCCTCAGTTATTCTGCTATTGATCCCATCTAGAGTATTTTTCATTTCATTTATTGTGTTGTTCATCATTGTTTGTTTGCTCTTTAGTTCTTCTAGGTCTTTGTTAAACGTTTCTTGTATTTTCTCCATTCTATTTCCAAGATTTTGGATCATCTTTACTATCATGACTCTGAATTCTTTTTCAGGTAGACTGCGTATTTCCCTTCATTTTTTTGGTCTGGTGTTTTTTTCCTTGCTCTTTCATCTGCAGCATATTTCTTTGTCTTCCCATTTTGCTTAACTTACTGTGTTTGGGGTCTCTTTTTCACAGGCTGCAGGTTCATTGTTCCCGTTGTTTTTGGTGTCTGCCCCCAGTGGTGAAAGTTGGTTCAGTGAGTTGTGTAGGCTTCCTGGTGGAGGGGATTGGTGCCTGTGTTCTGGTGGATGAAGCTATATCTTGTCTTTCTGGTGGGCACGACCGCATCTGGTGGTGTGTATTGGGGTGCCTGTGACTTTATTATGATTTTAGGCAGCCTCTCTGCTAGTGGGTGGGGTTGTGTTCCTGTGTTGCTAGTTGTTTGGCATAGGGTGTCCAGCACTGTAAGTTGCTGGTCATTGAGTGGAGCTGGGATGTAGCATTGAGATGGAGATCTCTGGGAGAGCTTTCACCGTTTGATATTACATGGAGCCGGGAGGCCTCTGGTGGACCAATGTCCTGAACTCGGCTCTCCCACCTCAGAGGCAGAGGCCTGACTCCCAGCTGGAGCACCAAGACCCTCTCATCTACATGGCTCAGAAGAAAAAGGAGAAAGAAAGAAAGAAAAAGAAAATAAAATAAAGTTATTAAAATAAAAGTTAAAAAATGATTTAAAATAATAAAAATTAAAAAGTAGTAAAAAAAAAAAGAAAGGAAGAAAGAAAGAAAGAAAGAAAGAAGTGAGCAACCAGACCAAGAAACAAACCCACCAGTGATAACAAGTGCTAAAAAGTATACAGAAAAAAAAAAAAATGGACAGAAAGAACCCTAGGACAAATGGTAAAAGCAAAGCTATACAGACAAAATCACACAAAGAAGCATACAAATACTCACAAAAAGAGAAAAAGGAAAGAAATATATATATATCTATATATATAAAAAAAGGAACAGAGCAACCAAATCAATAAACAAATCTACCAATGATAATAAACTCTAAATACTAAACTAAGATAAATGGAAAACCAGAAACAAATTAGATGCAGAAAGCAAACCCCAAGTCTACAGTTGCTCCCAAAGTCCACCGCATCAATTTTGGGATGATTTGTTGTCCATTTAGGTATTCCAGAGATGCAGTGTATACCAAGTTGATTGTGGAGATTTAATCCGATGCTCCTGAGGCTGCTGGGAGAGATTTCCCTTTCTCTTCTTTGTTCGCACAGCTCCTGGGTTCGGCTTTGGATTTGGCCTTGCCTCTGTGTGTAGGTCGCCTGAGCGTGTCTATTCCCCACCCATACAGGATGGGGTTAAAGGAGCAGCTGATTAGGTGGC